>NC_091961.1:22739932-22807432 GCF_031021105.1 Erythrolamprus reginae | reverse complement strand
AGTTTTGTGGAACAAAACAGAGCCGGCAAAATTTTCATGCACCTACGTGTTATAACCTCTGCCAAATAACAATTTTAATTTTAAAAAAAACACGATTGCCCAGTGACAATTCTCCCATCATTTCTCGGAGCCTGATTACTGTAAATGGAAAGTTAGTCTTTGGCCTCTGCAGGGTGCACCAGACTTCTACCTTAGTTCTATTTAACCCCTGTGAACATGCATTCTCCCTCTGCAAAGCACTTTTCCTTCGCTCGTCACAAAAGAGCTCTTACTTAGTCGGCAACACCGTTCTGTTAAACACTGCTTCCAGCCGCCTTTGGCAGAGAATTGCGGTAGGGAAAATAGCCCTGAATTAACCTTGAATCCAGAAGCCGAGGGAGGGCAACAGCTTTAAAGAAACGAAGGGTGGGAAATTACGGTTAAATTAGCATGGATGGGGAGAGCAAAGAAGGTGACCACAGAGCGGAATGAATTGCTTTTGATTGGCCTTTTGTCCAACTGGGCTGCCTAGAGTTGTATCTTTCATTTGTCTGCACTCAGAGGCAAACTTTTTGGGTGAAAAAGTTTGGTTAACAATAAATGAGACCTGGGGTCTTTTTTGTTCCATTTTGAGCCTTCCACAGAGGCCTGGGTAGGTTCATGTGCTAGGACAACATGGAAAAGAAAGATGCATAATGAAAGTATGATATTGGCTGCAAGACGGGATATACTGTTGAATCAGACCAGTGAAGGGCTGGAAAAGTTTTTACTACCTTATACTGTGAGCTTGGCTTATTTTGTGGGTGTGGCTTGCCATCCATGTGACCAGATGGGAGTGGCTTGATAATCATGTGACCGGGGGTGGCTTAAATGTCATGTGACTGGCTTAAAGGTGGCCAACATGACATCACTCACATCAAGGGTTAGGGTTAGGGTGCCTGGCCTCTCCTCGCCTCAAAGAGATACAATTTCCTTAACTATTTACTATTACTGAACATCAAAATACATACATACATACATACATACATACATACATACATACATACATAGTCCTGTCGACTAAACAATGTTGTTTGGCAGGACCCAGGGGAAGAGCCTTCTCTGTGGCGGCCCCGGCCCTCTGATCCCCCCAGAGATCAGAATTGCCCCCACCCTCCTTGCCTTTCGTAAGCTCTTTAAAACCCACCTCTGTCGTCAGGCATGGGGGAATTGAGATATTCCTTTCCCCCTAAGCCTATATAATTTATGCACGGTATGTTTGTTTGTGTGTATGTTTGGTTTTTAATAAGGGTTTTTTAATTATTTTAAATATTAGATTTGTTCATATGCTGTTTTATTATTGTTGTTAGCCGCCCCGAGTCTATGGAGAGGGGCGGCATACAAATCTAATAAATAAATATAGAATAGAATAGAATAGAGTAGAGTAGAGTAGAGTAGAGTAGAGTAGAGTAGAGTAGAGTAGAGTAGAGTAGAGTAGAGTAGAGTAGAATTTTATTGGCCAAGTGTGATTGGACACACAAGAAATTTGTCTTGGTGCAGATGCTCTCAGCGTACATAAAATAAAATATACATTTGTCAAGAATCATGTGGTACAACACTTAATGATTGTCATAGGGGTCAAATAAGCAATGAAGAAGCAATATTAATAGAAATCTTAGGATATAAGCAACAAGTTACAGCCATACAGCAACATGAGAGGAAATGGGTGATAGGAATGATGAGAATATACATACATTTATTTATTATTTATTTATTTATTATTTAGATTTGTATGCCGCCCCTCTCCGCAGACTCGGGGCGGCATAGAAATCTAAATAATACATACATACATACATATACATACATACATATTATACACAGGCACACAAAAATATAAATTATCTACTATATAAACTGCATGTGTATGTACACACACATGAGCACACACAACTCTTCTAAACTTATAGCTCATTCCGCCTCATTTACTGCGATAGGAAAAACGTACCCAGAGCCCAGAAAGGAAAAAAAGAAAAAAAATCGAAATTTTTCTACCAGTTCTTCATACCTGACTGTACCCATAGGAGCCCATCACTGAATCAGACCATACTGTTGGTCTAGTCCAGGGGTCAGCAACCCATGTCTTCGGAGCCACATGTGGCTCTTTCATCCCTTTGCTGTGACTCCCTATCTCTGGTCGGCTCCACAACTGATAGGGCTTTCGGTTAGGACAGGTAGAGGAAAAAGATCACTGCTCTAAGAGGAGGGTCTATAGTGGGAGAACTGGACTTCTGGTTAGGACTTTTGTGGCTCTTTGAGTGTTTAAGGTTGCTGATCCCTGGTCTTGTCCAATATTGCTAACACTGACCAGTAGCAATTGTCCAGGTTTCGATTGTGTTCTCAACCATAGAAAGCTTGGATAATAATAATAATAATAATAATAATAATAATAATAATAATAACAACAACAACAACAGTAACAATAATAATAATAACAACAATAACAACAATAATAATAATAATAATAATAATAATAATAATAATAATAATAATAATAATTTATTGGATTTGTATGCCGCCCCTCTCCGTAGCTTTAATAGAAGATAGATATTGAACGAACCTGCTTATAAAACCATTATAAACTTTTTACTGCTTGTGAATTTCAGAGAAACAACTAGACCAGATGAAATCTTGGTCTAGGCCACCAAGATATTTATCAAATTTATGTAGTCATCCATCTCCCCAAGGGTTATTCTGGGGGATACAGAACAAGAGATAAAACAGCCAATGCAAACACAGATAAAATCAAAAAAGTCACAATAATAATCTTAAAAACTGAAACAATAACCATAGGTGAATAAAAATGTTCCCCTCAGCTATAGAGTCATCAAGATAAATCTCTGGTTCTCTGGAAGTCCCAGGTCTGGCACCATAATAGTGATAGCATTTAGACTTATATACCAATTTATAGTGCTTGGCAGCCCTCTCTAAGCAGTTTACAGAGTCAGCATGTTGCCTCCAACAATCTGGATCCTCATTTTACCCACCTTGGAAAGATAGAAGGCTGAGTTAACCTTGAGCCTGGTGAGATTTGAACTGCCAAATTGCAGCCAGCCAGCAGTCAGCAGAAGTAGCCTGCAGTACTGCACTCTAACCACGGCGCCACTGTGGCTCCTATCCAGATCTTCAGGGTCTTTAGGAAAATTAAAAGGAATGAAGTCAATCTAATTTCAAGGAGAAAGATGTTCTTTTGTTTGTTTGTTTGTTTGTTTGTTTGTTTGTTTGTTTGTTTGTTTGTATTTATTTATTTATTTTTATTTATTTTTATTTTTTTATTTTTTATTTATTTATTTATTTATTTATTTATTTATTTATTTATTTATTTATTTATTTATTTATTTATTTATTTATTTATTTATTTATTTATTTATTTATTTATTTATTTATTTATTTATTTATTTATTTATTTATTTATTTATTTATTTATTTATTTATTTATTTATTTATTTATTTATTTATTTATTTATTTATTTGATTTGTATGCTGTCCCTCTCCGAAGACTCGGGACGGCTCACAACAGTAATAAAAACAATATAGCAGTGGAATAAATCTAATATTAAAAAACATATAAAACCCTATCATTATTTTTAAAAAACCAAACAGCACATTCATACCAAACATAAAACAAAGTATAAAAAAGCCTGGAGGAAAGGTGTCTCAACTCCCCCATGCCTGGCGATATAAGTGAGTCTTCAGTAGTTTACGAAAGACAGGGAGGGTGGGGGCAGTTCTAATCTCCAGGGGGAGTTTGTTCCAGAGGGCCGGGGCCGCCACAGAGAAGGCTCTTCCCCTGGGGCCCGCCAAATAACATTGTTTAGTCGACGGGACCCGAAGAAGGCCAACTCTGTGGGACCTTATCAGTTGCTGGGATTCGTGCGGTAGCAGGCAGTTCCGGAGGTACTCTGGTCCATTGCCATGTAGGGCTTTAAAGGTCATGACCAACACTTTGAATTGTGACCGGAAACTGATCGGCAGCCAATGCAAGTAACAGAGTGTTGAAGAAAAGTGGGAGAATCTTGGAAGCCCCACGATGGCTCTCGCGGCTGCGTTCTATGTTCCATATGGTGAGTGCCACTATACAGAAGGAAGATCTCCTGGAATCTACTAAATGTACTGTATCTAACTAATATTATCTGCTGTATGCCCTCTCAACCAAATATAATAGGGGCAACGTTTCTTGTATTTTGGATCGATTTTCCTCGATTAAATTTCCTCCTTCTAAGTAGGAATCTGCAGTGCCTATCATTACAAAGTTGTGCTTATAAGAGAATTCCGAGTATTGCCATAGCAATATTATCTAGTCCAGGGGACCCCGTACTTGGCAATTTTAAGACTTGTGGATTTCAACTCCCAGAATTCTCCAACCAGCTGGGTGGAGAATTCTGGGAGTTGAAGTCCACAAGTCTTAACGTTGCCATGTTTGAAGACCTCTGATCTCTACAGTACAATTGCACAACTGTTGAAGACAATAAAATAATGAAAGCATAGTTTTCATTGCACATGATTGTAATGAACTTCTCTGAGCAACAGTCACAATTCCTTGGGTGTGTCTTCCAAGTGGACTGAGTTCAAATATGCCTTTCAGGTTTTATTAGGCAAAGTGTTTAAAACCTAAGATTGAGTTTTGTGCAACACCTTATGCATCTTTTCTGCACATTTTCTGGATCCAGTTAGTCTTTGGTGATGAAGCTGGATGGGGTGGGATGGGGTAAGGACACCATGAAATGGGGCAATAATTAATTTCATTCCAATTACAATGGCATCGGACCAGAATATCTCCGGGACCGCCTTCTGCCGCACGAATCCCAGCGACCGGTTAGGTCTCACAGAGTTGGCCTTCTCCGGATCCCGTCGACTAAGCAATGTTGTTTGGTGGGACCCAGGAGAAGAGCCTTCTCTGTGGTGGCCCTGACCCTCTGGAACCAGCTCCCCCCAGATATCAGAGTTGCCCCCACCCTCCTTGCCTTTCACAAGCTCCTTAAAACCCACCTCTGTCGTCAGGCATGGGGGAATTGAAATTTTTCCCTTCCCCCTAGGCTTATAGAATTTATACATGGTATGCTTGTTTGTATGAGTGGTTATTTAAATTGGGGTTTTTTAGATTGTTTTTAATATTAGATTTGTTCACATTGTCTTTTTATATTGTTGTTAGCCGCCCCGAGTCTTCGGGGAGGGGCGGCATACAAATCTAATAAATACAAATACAAACAAAATTAAATAAAATTAATATAGTTTTCTCCAGACATGCATTTTACAGTTTTCTCCAGACATGCATTTATGGTTTCATAATAACTTTTGGGTTATGAACTTCAAGCTTTGGGGGTTCCTATATAGACCTGGATTTTCCAGTGGTGCACATCTACCCTGCAAAATGGGTGGAATTGTCAGGAAAGATAAGTAACATCACATATTTTTATCAGTTCTCCCAGATGATGCAATCAGCAGATGTTAATGCAAGCTGGCTTGACTAACAACTTGGATTATAGTTGTCAATGTATTTTGCTCAGTTTAGGAAATTTATTTCTTTGGCTGAAAAGTGATTCTGGAATTCCCACAAACCATCCTTAAGCAAGTGCTTATTTCTATTTAGGGATGAGAAGAAAATCATGGAGGTGACTCTACAACAGAGGTCTTCAAACTGGGCAACTTTAAAACTTGGGGACTTCAGCTCCTAGAATTCTACAATGATGCAATCGGCAGAAATGAGGAAATCTCTGACTACTTCTGGTTCTTCATGTAGGAATTGATCTTGATTTCATTTGCCATGTGACCAGGTAGGAGTGGCTTGATGATCATGTGACCAGGGGGTGGCTTAAAGGTCATGTGACTAGCTTAAAGATGGCCAACTTGACATCACTCACATCAAGGGTTTGGGTTAGGGTGCCTCAAAGAGATGCAATTTCCCTATCTATTTACAATTAGAGAACATCAAAAATATACTATTTAATTCTCTCTATATATATCCAATATGTGTATATACATATTACACACAGGCACACAAAATATACATTATCTACTATATAAACTGTATGTGTATGTACACACGCACACACGCACACACGCACAACTGTTCTAAAATTATACACATTCAAGCTCATTTACTGCAATAGGAAAAACATACACAGAGCCCAGAAAGGGGGGGGGGAATGCAATTTTTTTCTACCAGTTCTGTGTCCTTGACCGTACCCATAGAAGCCCATCACTGATTCCAACTATATGTCCTGCTATATATCCTATCTTTCTTTGCTATAAGGAGCCATGATACTTTTTTTTAGTACATGAACTTATTCTTGCTCTTTGTGATGCTTTCCATTAACCTTGCCTGGAAAGATCAATCTAAACTTTGGACACGTCTTCCTTCCCCTACATGTCAAGTTCTCATTTCCTTTTCCACCAGAAATGGTCTCACTCAGAACCACAGAACCCAATACGAGTTGTTCTAATAGAGGAGTGCCATTTAAGTTCGTTTCGTTATATTATGAGACATTTTCCAGTGCAAATCTGCAATTTACAGTATCTCACCTTTAAGTTAATTTAGTTCTCTTTCCCTGAAGTTATTAACAGAACACCTTTTCCATTAGCCTTGTCCTTTTCCACTTAAAAATATCTTTTTTTGCAGTTCTAGGAGAAGACCATCTAAGCAGAATTTCTGCCAGGGGATTACCCCCAACTTGTGCTTCTTCCTCAAGAACATGATAGAGGAGGCGCAAGGGAAAGGACAAAGGAGATAAAAGAATGTTAGAATCTATATAAGAGTTACTTAGTCTAGCTATCACATTGGGAGAATTCTTTTTCTTAGCCATTGCATGCTGATTAATGAGAATGAATTAGAAGATCTTTCCACTGGTGCCATGCCAATGCCAACTTAAAAAAAATGGAAGAAGAAGAAGAAGAAGAAGAAGAAGAAGAAGAAGAAGAAGAAGAAGAAGAAGAAGAAGAAGAAGGAAAAAAAGAAGAAGAGGAGGAAGAGGAAGAAGCTTGCAATGATTGAGTAAGCCCCCACATTTCAGACAAATATTCCTAATACCCAAATCTCATCCAAATAGGGATTCAGCATCTTTAGTTTCGGAGTAAAACATGCCTGATTACCATAAAGTCAGAAGGGCACGTAATTTTCACCATCTTTCTTATCTTCATCACCATCTGCCTTTATGGGCAAATCAGATCACAGGATGTGAAAATCCCATTTTTCTGAAACACCAGGAATAGTGGAGAGGAAAACGTTCCTCGAACTAAGGGTAGCTTAAGTCTGCTCTCTTATGTTTTCCTATGGTTGAGAAAGTTGGACCTTAAAAAAAGCACAACAGGAAGAAAATCTACTTGTCTGAGATGTGGTACTGCAGAAGGCTCCTGTGTATTTGTTGGACAGCTGAGATAACTAACAGGCAAGTACTGGAGCATATAACCCCAGACATAACACTGGAAGGAAAAGTCACAAAACTGTGTTTCACTTAGTTTTGTCCATGTCATGTTGGGAAATTCATTGTAGAAAGCAATAATGTTTGGAAGAGTTAGCAGTAAAAAGAAACCAGGCCACCAAAGACCATGGTGGGTAGACACCATCAAAGCTGACACCAGCCAGAGCAGAGAACAACTCAAAGGAGAAATGCAAGATCGGAAGGTATGGAAATACTAGACCCATAAGATCCCCAAGAGTTGAGCATGACTGTTGTGGTCCGCCAGCAGCCAATGGAGCCGGCAGCAGATTTGGAAAGGGAGGAAGTTGGGGAGGAACATGAGCCAATCCTGAAGGCTGGGGAAGGCTCCGGTGAGGGATCAGAGGCAGAGAGGGGGCCAAGTCTGTCTGGCAGTTAACAGCTGCCTTCGGAGCTAGGCAGCAGTGAGGCAGAGGAACAGCTGGAGCCTATTTCCAATGTGTGCGTGTGCAGAGATGCCAGAAGAAAAGGACAGTTAAGAAATCAGGGTCGACTTGGGAGTAAAGCCACAGGAGGAGGATGAATGGCCCTCCCACAGGAGATAAAAGACGAGCAAAATGGGAGTGGGCTTTTGCAGGAAACTATTTGTTTGTTTGGTTAGTTCAGTTCATGAGAGTGAAGATTTGTTCCTGACTTCTTGGCAAGTAATTGTTGCTACAGTGTGTTGTGTGGAAGATATTGGCCTGGCCTGTTAAAGGTGTGTAGTTGTGAAAATTCATCAAAAACTGTTTGCTGGGACTTTGCTGGAAAGGAGTTCCCTTCAATCTAAATAAAAGAGTTTTATCGGGGCAAGGAGTCTGCTTCCTGGTGACTGACAGGATAGTAACAGCTTCCTATGCATCACTCTACGCATGCATGGATGTGTCATTAATTCTTGTTCAGAATCCAGAGATGATACAGATGATTGATCTCCTCCTGGGCTGTCTGCCAAACTCTCCTCCTCCCTGTCACTCAGACCTCCTTGGTCAGAGGAGACTTCGTCGGCAGATTCCACTGGGAGCAAAACAGGCCTGCAGCATGTGCATGTCTCCCCCACATCCCCCTGCACATTCCTTGGGGCAGGAGCTGGGCCAGAGCTAACCACAACACAGAGGAAGGAAGCATTTTATTCGCTCTGAGCCATCCAGAGCGGATAAACACTTCCTTTCTCTTAGCACTGAGAGAAGTTCCCTAGCTTGTCATGATTCTTTCCAAAAATTGGGACTTTTTTAAAACCCCGCTGAATGCAGGACAAATTGTTAAAAAATGGGACGTCTGATCCCATTACTCAAGATTTAAATCATAACATTTCTTTAAGCCTTTGTGGACCCTGTAGCATTGCAACCTCCACCCTGTCCTGGGATCCACAAACCACAGGTTGAGAACCGCTGACCTACAAAACAATAATTTTGCCCTAACTGCTTACTCTTGGGAAAGAGCAGATATACAGTAGATCCAAGACTAAGTGTTTGACTTCAGATATTTACTCCCCCAAACTGATTTTAAGCTGGAATGTCTGTTTATTTCCCCTAAAGGAGCCCTCTCTCCTTCAGCTGGTGATTCCACCATAAAGAAGAACCATTCAGCATGTGCTCTGATACACCAGCAGACAGAATTCAACAGAGAATATGGTTTAGAAGTGACATTTTGATGTTCTCAGGAGTGTTACTTCTTGGGGCTTCCCCCCTCCCATTTCTTCTCCTTTTCAGTGCTTCTTCCTTGAAGGTTTACATATTCTCTAACATATTTTTCAGTCCTATTCCTGCTTCCTCAACCAAATACCATCTGGCTTTTTTAAAAAAGGAAGAAGAAGAAGACCATTTTATAACATGAGGAGTTGTAGCAGCCTCTGGTTTCATTTTATCTTGTGCTCTTTCACCGGAGTTTGCTGATTCCTCTGCTTTGCAACTCAACGATTAATTTATTTACATAGAGCTATGCACACATCACATATGTGTGGGGGGACATGATCGAAACATTTAAATATATTAAAGGGTTAAATAAGGTTCAGGAGGGAAGTGTTTTTAATAGGAAAGTGAACACAAGAACAAGGGGACACAATCTGAAGTTAGTTGGAGGAAAGATCAAAAGCAACATGAGAAAATATTATTTTACTGAAAGAGTAGTAGATCCTTGGAACAAACTTCCAGCAGACGTGGTAGATAAATCCACAGTAACTGAATTTAAACATGCCTGGGATAAACATATATCCATCCTAAGATAAAATACAGAAAATAGTATAAGGGCAGACTAGATGGACCATGAGGTCTTTTTCTGCCGTCAGACTTCTATGTTTCTATATTCAAGGTAAAGGTCTCAAAAAGATCTTTTTGAGTGTTTAAATGTAGTTGGGTTTTCCCCCCAAATTATACTAAAATTCAATACTATCTATGAACTTTTAAATCAGAATACCAAGTTTAAACAGGCCAGAAATTTAAAAAATACGGTAATAATAGCAAAGAAACTAAATCTCCATGGTAAATATATATTTATTTTATTTATTTTATTTATTTATTTATTTTGTCCAATACATAATACGCAATGAAGAGAATAGATATGTAATAATATAAATAAAGAAAAGAATAGAAGAAAAGATACAAAAGTATGGGTGAACATATTTGAAAGGAAGAAAAGATAAATGAGATAAGGAGAGACAATTGGACAGGGGACGGAAGGCACACTGGTGCCCTTATGTACGCCCCTTACTGACCTCTAAGGAACCTGGAGAGGTCAATCATGGATAGTCTAAGGGAAAAATGTTGGGGGTTAGGGGTTGACACTACTGAGTCAGGTAATGAGTTCCACGCTTCGACAACTCGGTTGCTGAATTCATATTTTTTACAGTCAAGTTTGGAGGGGTTAATATTAAGTTTGAATCTGTTGCGTGCTCTTGTGTTGTTGCGATTGAAGCTGAAGTAGTCATTGACAGGTAGAACGTTGCAGCATATGATCTTGTGGGCAATACTTAGATCGTGTTTTAGGCGACGTAGTTCTAAGCTTTCTAGACCTAGGATTTCTTGTACTTTATAGAACTCTCTAAGCAGTTTATAGAATCAGTATATTGGCCCCAACAATCTGGGTGCTCATTTTACCAACCTCAAAAGCATGGAAGACTGTGTCAACCTTGACCAGGTGAGGATCAAACTCCTGAATTAGCATGCAATACTGCATTCTAACCACTGCACAACCACCACGGCTCCTAAATTATAAGTAATTTGTTCAAAGGGAAATGAATGGCCTACAAAATGATTTACTAATGAAGAGATGTTAGATCAGGGAAATATTATTCACTCATTGGCCATACTGGGACATATGTGTGGGCCCACTGTGTTAGTCTGTCCAGGTCTTTCTGTAAATTGCGCCTGTCTTCAAGAGTGTTGGGTACCCCCGCCAGCTTGGTGTCGTCTGCAAATTTGATAGAAGGGCAACTAATCAAATTTGCAGATGACACCAAGCTGGCGGGGGTAGCCAACACCCTTGAAGACAGGCTCAAACTACAGAAAGACCAGGACAGACTAACACAGTGGGCCCACACCAACAAAATGATGTTCAATATCAACAAGAGCAAAGTCTTTCACCTAGGTAAAAAAAAACCTGGACACACATACAGCCTGGGAGAAACCCCTCTCAGCAGTAGCGATGGCGAAAGAGATCTCGGAGTCTTGGTGGATAATCAACTAAACATGAATCAACAATCTGCAGCAGCAGCCAAAAAAGCCAATACAATCCTAAACTGCATCAACAGGGGAATACACTCCAAGACCAGAGAAGTCTTAATACCACTCTACTACGCCCTGGTCAGACCACACCTGGAGTACTGTGTTCAGTTCTGGTCACCACACTTCAAAAAAGACATTGAAACTCTGGAGAAGGTGCAGAAAAGAGCAACCAAAATGATCAGGGGTCTAGAAACCAAGACTTACGAAGAGAGACTGCGGGAACTGGGCATGGATAGCCTAGAGAAAAGGAGGGCCAGAGTGGACATGATAGCAGTCTACAGGTATACGAGGAGTTGCCACAGAGAGGAGGGGATCACTTTATTCTCCAGGGCACCGGAGGGCCGGACAAGGAACAACGGTTGGAAGCTGACCAAAGAGAGATTCAACCTGGAAATAAGGAAGAACTTCCTGACGGTCAGAACGATCAACCAGTGGAACAACCTACCAGCGGACGTTGTGAACTCCAATACTCTGGACATTTTAAAGAGGAAATTGGACTGCCATTTGGCTGGGATGCTATAGGGTTCCTGCTTAGGCAGGGGGTTGGACTTGATGACCCGCATGGTCCCTTCCAACTCTAACAATAAATAAAAAAATAAAATAAAATATTATGATATCCCATTGGAGGATGGGAATTCCTGCTTCTACCATTCATCTGGTTATCACTGTCTTGGGAAGAACTGAGATCCTTGGAGAAAACAGAATGGAGATGCCAAAAAGACAGTTGGTGGAACTGTTTAGAATCTTACATTGCTTAATAAATTGTTCAGAACCTTGTATCAACGCAAGGTCTACCCATTATCCATAAGGAAAGAGCTAATTAGGGATCAATGGAAAATAGTTCAGAAAGATTGCCCCAAAAAAGTCAAGTAAGGTTCCCCAGTAAAAAGTATAGAATAAGAACATAGAGAGGTCCCTTGTAGGTCCTCTGCAGAGTCACCTCACTAACCATGACTGATTACCTAATTCACAGATTTGTTTGACAAAGAAATAGGAAACCACACCAGCTATGAAGCCTGTGCTTTTGCAAGAACAAATGGTAGATAAATATAAAAGGCAAAGAAGAATAAGCATCTCTATTTTCCCCCCTTTGATGTTTGCATTATCTCTAGACTCATTTCAACCTATGCATCAATGTTAATATATCCCACTTTGGACACAGCACACTTCCGAAAATTGGATTTTGAACATTTTGTACTTCTAATCTAGCCTACTTGATTGAACATATTATTCTGTAAACAAAACTTTACGTAGCAGAAAGCCAAACCAATCAAAGAAAATTCTTGTCCATGTTTGATGGTCTCCATTAGAATATCGGATTTCTCAAGGTATGTTTGTCAGATTCAAATCAATGCTCAGGTTTAAAGATCTCTGTTAAGGAATGCATCCTGCCGTGTATTTGCAATGTACCTTATTTTTCAGAGTATAAGACGCGCCTTCCTCCCACCTCCTAAAAAAGGATGGAAATGTCAGTACATCCTGTACCTCCCCCCCACCGCCCCCCCCCCCACATTTTTGCAAAAAACCCCCAAACCAGGTGAAAAATGGCTGGGTTTTTTTGCAAAAATTGGACTGTTTTTGCCTTTTAATTACTCCATCTAGCATGAATAGAGGAGGAATTCTGGGAGTCCACCAGTCTTAAAGCTGTCACGTTTGAAGACCCCTGGGTTGGGGTGCAAGGGTTTTCAAACTTGGCAAGTTTAAGATTTGTGGACTTCAACTCGCATTCCTGAGCTAGCATGACTAGAGGAGGAATTGCCCCGGAAGCGGAGTAACGACGCTGAGACATATTGTGGATTAAATAAGGGTCATTTTTATTAAATTAGCATAAATTTAAATAACATAACTTTAAATACGTAAATTTAAATATTTAAATTCAACATAACTAAGGAACTGCAGAGGTCAAAACTAACGGGGCGGAAATTCCTACCAGAAACTTTGTTGGCAGCATTGGGCAAAAACTCCTTGCTGAACCAGGTGAAGGTAGCCACCTTCACCTGGATCCAAGCCACGCCCCTTCATCATGTGGGAGGAGTTCACCCACCAATCCCCGTGGGAAATTGGATCCGGTGATTCCCATGGACATCCTCTCTCCAATCCCCGACGTTGTTCCAACCTCTGGTTCCTGGAGAGAGGCAGTCCATCACCCTTTAAAAGGATGCCCAAAGGAGCATGCGCAGTCGCTTCTAATTGCCCATTTCCGCCCCTAACCTGCCAAACCACAGTGACCAGAGGGAGGCCTATCTAACATCTAGGTGCGCTGCACCCCCTAACCAATCCAGTCCGCACCGTCAGTATGGAATAGGCGAAAAAACGGCCGCCTCTAAAGGGGAGGCCACAAAAAATTCCTATTCGGCCCTGAGGCGACCTCCTCAAGACAGACTGTTAATAGCGGAGGGTGGGCGGGTGTTCGCTTCAGAAAGCAATAAAGCAAGGAGGAGGTCCTGTTCGGATCGCCCTTAAATAGGGTGATCCAGGACCTCCCCCAGCGACCAGCAGGCGGCGCGCCAACCTGGCACGCTGCCAAAAGCCAATCTTCCGGGTTTTCAGGAACCCAGAAGTTCGAGGCTCTATAGAGCCGCCTGCAGCGTCACTCTGCTCTGGGGCAATTTCAGCCGGCGGTTTTAAGCCGCCGGTCGTGCATTTCTGGGAGTTGAAGTCCACAAGTCTTAAAGCTGTAAAGTCTAAGGTTTGTAAAAAGTGTACATGGTTGTAAAAAGTATTCTGCTACACTGGTATTTTATGAAATAATATATTACTACACCATTAGGTTCAGAATAATTATTCCTTGTTTTCCACCTATAAAATCTAGGTGCTTGTTATACTCCAGTGCATCTTATACCCCCCAAAATATGGTAATTTCATCCTTGACTCACTGGTGGTTACAGGGAGGAAGGATGCTGATGTGGATTTGGGCCAAATCTTGGAAGAGGTGGTTATCTATCAGGGCCAGAAAAAAGGGTTACTCAAACTCATACAGGACTCAAGCATGAAAGAACAATAATTGTTCTGACAATGTCTTTGTCTATATAGAGTATAATGTAACATCAAGTGCTCAGATTGTCATAACTGAACAATATGCCTGCAGGTAACTTTAGACTATAGTAAAGAGCATCAAAGAGTATCCACAAAATCAAAATCTTCAGTCAAAATGATGAAAACAGCATCCTGCTGTGTGACATAAGCTCCACCCCTTTGATAGATATTTGCAAGAACACAATACAAGATACGAAAAGGATGGGAGACATCACAGTGTCAGCTTTCATCACTAGTTCCCCCTTCCTGGCTCATGGACAGTTGTGAAGAACATTTCAAAAAATATGAGACAAGATAGACTTGCAGAAAGAACTTTGCATACTCAGTGCTTGCTTGAAAGGAAATAAATATATATTGGATTTTTATTCAGTAAGTAATGCTGTCATCCAAAAGCGTCAGATTGCTTGGTTTATCTATGTCTTAGAACTGTCATAGCAATACCACTTATATACTTATATACTGCCTCACAGTGCTTTACAGCCCTCTCTAAGCGGTTTACAGAGTCAGCAGGTTGTCCCCAGCGATCTGGATCCTCATTTTACCCACCTTGGAAGGGTAGAAGACTGAGTCAACCTTGAGCTAGTAAGATTCAAACTGTTGGCAGAATTTAGCCTGCAATACTGCATTCTAACCACTGTACCACCACGGCTCTTCATGATACTTTCCCCATTATTGAAGGAGAAAGAGAGAAGGAGAGAAAGACAGAGACAGAGAGAGACAGAATGAGAGAGACAGACAGACAGATTGTGGGACAGAAAAGGAAGAATTGAAAGTGATGTTGGGACAGCTGAGATATTATTAGAAGCTTTGCCAGGACAGTAATGGCATATTTATGGCATAGGTGCCACAGGTGGCACACGGAGCCATATCTGCTGGCACACGAGCCATTGCCCTAGCTCAGCTCCAATGTGCATGTGTGCCGGCTAGCTGATTTTTGGCTTGCACAGAGGCTCTGGGGGGGAGTTTTTTGGCTTCCCGGGAGCCTCCAGTGGGATGGGGGAGGTTGTTTTTATCCTCCCCTGGCTCCTGGGAAGCCTTTGGAGCCTGGGGAAGGCAAAACACGGGCCTCTGGTGAGTGGGGAAAGCTGTTTTCACCCCCTCCAGGTTTTGAATTATGAGTGTGGGCACTCGAGCATGCGCTATAGCACATGCCCATGCTCTTTCAGCACCGGAGGGAAAAAGGTTTGCCATCACTGGCCTAGGATGTGAGGACAACCAGCACGGTAGGTGGAACAGCCCTTTGAAAGTAGAACATCAGTTTCGGAGAACCCCGCAAAAGAAGCAAGTTTTGGGGGCATCACCTGTATTGTTTGTGATTTTTAGGGCTCAAGTCCCTCTATTTCCTCTAAGAAGATTTTAAGATTTCTAAATGGATAGGATGCCATGCTGTCCATAGTGGAGCACTTGGGAGCCGTTTATACTTTTCAACTTAACTCTAGTGCAGATTTTCTCAACCTTGCATAACTTTCTGATGTCTGGACTTCAACTCCCAGAATTCCCCAGGCAGCCTTCCAAAAGCTGGTATGCATACCATAAATTTGCCAAGTTTGAGAAATACTGCTCTAGTGTAAAAAGTATGAATTTTAATAATGTTTTTGGAAACCTGGATCAATGCAATTGGAGTGTCAAGCCATCAGTGTGAGCCAGGTCAGGAAATCAGATACCATTGAACTATGAAGCTCTGTTTCTTGTTGTATAATAAGAGAATCATGAAAGTCTCCCAAAGTTTGTATTATCTCTTATGCCATGCAAAGTTGAGATAAATCTCTTACTGTTGTGGTTAGCTCTGGCCCAGCTCCTGCCCCAAGGACTGTGGATGTGGGGGAGACATCCACATGCCCCAGGCCTGTTTTGCTCCCAGTGGAATCTGCTGATGAAGGCTCCTCTGTCCAAGAAGACATGAGTGACAGGGAGGAGGAGAGTGTGGCAGACAGCTCAGAAGGAGATCAATTATCTCTCTCCTCCTTGGATTCGGAATAAGAGTTAATGATACAGCCACGCATGCGGAGAGCGATGCATAGGCAGCAACAATGGAGAGATTATTATCAAAGAAAATGAGGCCACCTATAGTGAGGCTGCTATAAATAGCAGCCTGTGGGTTTGGCCATTGTGGAGGTTTATCTGATCGTTGTGTTTCATGCCTGCTTTGCTGACTTCGACCTTTGTTTGCTGATTTTCCCCCGCTTTGAAACTAAAACAGAGCAAAGTGTGTTTCACTTTGTGAAAGAAGAAGGACTGTGAATTGCCTCACAGCTGCAAGCTAAGTATCACAGAACTGATAAGGGACTTGTACAAATTACCAGTTTGTTTGGAGACCAGTGCTCTTTGCTATACAGAAAGAGGGCTTCGTTTAAGTGAATTTTCATTATAAAGAACATTGTTTTGAATTTTCAAATGTGTGTGTGTGCCTGAAATTTGTACCTGTGAATTTTTGGGAGGAGTCTACCAGAGAGCCCGACAGAATACTTACACTTAACTTCTTTCCCAAGGCTGAGATTTTGTAAAAAACCTTCATATATCTTCGCTATCTGTGCTACCTCTACCTCGGCATATGTTACATCCTATGTTTATATGCAACTCTCCTCAAAGCCTTAGGTGTGAACCTCTGGGTTTCCAAACGTTGTTGCCAACTTATAATTTTGCAGGTAATGGGAAGGTAAAATTGTTAAATGTACAACAAGAATGTAATCATGACGACACTGAAATGTATTAACTCTAAATGTAAATTTAATTGAATGGCATTTTTGCCCTGACCATACTCATTAGTTTTTGGAACATAGCTATTCAGATTCTAAATGTTGCCCTCAATCCATTCAAAATCATATGACCTTAACCTACAAAGTACATGCTTTGGGAAATCAAAATTGATAAACACTATAACGGCAGAACTTCACCATACAAAGCAGCTTTTAAAAAATTACAAAATCCAGCAATAAAAGGAAACTTCTTGATACTTTTTTCCACTTGTGAATACGCCTTTGTGTGCCTAAATATTCCAATTATACGAATGACATGTTCTCCTCCGGGACTCGAGTCAATCAAATGTATTATTTACAATCAACAGTTACTATTACTTCGATTGATGTCTGTTGAAATCTTGCAATATGTGTTTCAGTTTCTTTCTTTATACTTAAGCCTTACAAGTCCATACCACTAAAAGTTGCTGAAGGCAGATGCTTGTTATCTTACCAAATCTGGAAGTGTTTATCAATGATTCCTTTTCCTACAGCCAACCCAAGATCAGTGATTTTTCTAAAATGAGTAGGCCCTACAATAAATAATTCTGCAATGGTATGTCCCAAAGGGTTTTTTTCAAGAGGCAACTGGACTTTCTTGTTTTTCTTTGAAGATGTTCTCAACCAAGAAGCATGGTTGGGAATGGAATGGTGGGGAATGGAAGGATTTATATTCCTTGCAGACAGCTGGTCATTTATTTATATTCTGCAAGGAATATAAATCCTTCCGTTCCCCACCATCCAGGCAGAGCTGAAGAAGCTTCTTGGATAAGAAGCACAACATCTTAAAAGAAAAGCCAAGAAAAGCCAGTTTCCTCTTGAAAAATCACCTTTGGGATAACCATGATCTGGGTAAGTGAGAATCTCCATAGACATTTAGCTATGCACTTTAGGATGCAGTAAACGCAGTGTTCTTTGCCAACACATAATGGATGTTCCATGGCTTGGAGCCACTTCAAACCACTTTCAAGACCAGCATACTGTTATGGACTGTACCATTTCATGGAAAGGGGAAGAGGTAATTGTTTATTACCCACCTATACATCTCCACCCCATGTCCAGTCAACGAAGCAGTGGAAGTGATGTGCCGGTGCCTGGAGGCTGTTGGGGCCTGGATGGGTGTCAACAAACTCAAACTCAACCCAGACAAGACGGAGTGGCTGTGGGTCTTGCCTCCCAAGGACAATTCCATCTGCCCATCCATTACCCTGGGGGGGAACTACTGACCCCCTCAGAGAGGGTCCGCAACTTTGGCATCCTCCTCAATCCATAGCTGACATTGGAACATCATCTTTCGGCTGTGGCAAGGTTTGCCCAGGTTCGCCTGGTGTACCAGTTGCGGCCCTATTTGGACAGGGAGTCATTGCTCACAGTCACTCATGCCCTCATCACCTCGAGGTTCGATTACTGCAACGCTCTCTACATGGGGCTACCTTTGAAAAGTGTTCGGAAACTTCAGATCGTGCAGAATGCAGCTGCGAGAGCCATTGTGGGGCTTTTTAGATTCGCCCATGTTTCTGCAACACTCTCCGGCCTGCACTGGCTGCCGATCGGTTTCCGGTCATAATTCAAAGTGTTGGTAATGACCTTTAAAACCCTACATGGCATTGGGGCAGAATACATCTGGAACCGCCTTCTACTGCATGAATTCCAGCGGCCGATAAGGTCCCACAGAGTTGGCCTTCTCCAGGTCCCGTCGACCAAACAATGTCGTTTGGCAGGCCCCAGGGGAAGAGCCTTCTCTGTGGCGACCCCAGCTCTTTGGAATCAACTTCCCCCAGAGATTAGAACAGCCCCCACCCTCCTTGTCTTTTGCAAATTACTCAAGACCCACCTTTGTCGCCAGGCATGGGGGAGTTAGGATATTCCTTCCCCTAGGTGATTACAAGTTATGTATGGTATGTTTGTGTGTATGTTTGGTTTTTATAATAAGGGTTTTTAGTTGTTTTATTAAATTGGATTGTTACATGTTGATTTTTATCATTGTTGTTAGCCGCCCCGAGTCTGCAGAGAGGGGCGGCATCCAAATCCAATAAATAATAATAATAATAATAATAATTTATAAACCAGTGATGGTGAATCTATTTTCCCTCGGGTACCGAAAAAGTGGGCACACATGCTATTACACATACGCAAGTGCCCACACCCATAATTCAATGCCTGGGGAGGGTGAAAACAGCTTTCCCCAACCCCCGGAGGCCCTCTGGAGGCCAGAAATGGCCTGTTTCCCAACTTCTGGTGGGCCCGGTAGGCTGATGTTTTGCCAGGCTCCAAGGGTTTCCCTGGAGGTGAGGGAAGGTAAAAACATCCTCCCCCATCCTCCTGGAGGCTCTCTGGAAGCCAAAAACGCCCTCCCAGAGCCTATATGTGAGCCAACAATCAGTTGGCTAGCATACACATGCCCAATGGAGGTATGGAGCAGATATGGCTCCGTGCGCCAGCTGTGGCACCTGTGACATGGATTCGCCATCACTGTTATAAACTATAGATGAATATATTAAGTTTTAAATTAATTGGATTTAGCCTACTGTATTGTAGTGTTTTATTTTTATATTTTGTAAGCTGCCCCGAATCCTTGGAGAGGGCCAGCATAAAAATCAATCGATCAATCAAATGAATGAATGAATGAATGAATGAATGAATGAATGAATGAATGAATGTGCTTTTTAAAAATCCTAGAAAACCAATTCAGGTGTCAGCGTTACAATGAACACCCCCAATGAAAAAAAAAAACTCCCAGGCTAGAAGTTCCTCAAAGTTCCAATTTATTAGAGATGCCCTGCTGGCAACATCCAGGAAAACCCGAATTTGAAAGCTTCCAGGTTTTCTCCACCCAAGCAAAAGTTCAAGCCCCTGCCTAGCACCTACCTGTCCATCACACAATCCAATCAGGCACCATCCAAAACTGAAGATGCTACCCTGTCACTTCCTCGCAGCTGCCTTGACTTTCTGGAAAGAATGTTATTTAGACTACTCCATATAATCCCCCCTCCCATTTTCCCACAGTATAAAATGTGGCCAGCCTGAATACAGAACTGGGCATGGATAGTCTAGTGAAGAGGAGGGCCAGGGGGGGGGGCATGATACAGGTACTTGTGGAGTTGCCACATAGAGGAGGGTCACACTGTCTTCCAAGGCACCAGAAGTCTAGACCAGAAGCAACAGATGGAAGCTGACCAAGGAGAGATTCAACCTGGAAATAAGGAAGAACTTTCTGATGGTGAGAACGATCAACCGGTGGAATGGCCTGCCTGCGGAGGTTGCGAATGCCCCAACACTGGAGACCTTCAAGAAGAGACTGGACTGCCATATATCTGGGATGGCATAGGGTCTCCTACACCAGCAGGAGGTTGGACTAGAAGACCCACAGGGTCCCTTCCAACACAAACAAATGAAATTCCATGGAATCCAGGAAGTGATCACCTTGGCGTCCTTAGCAGCCTGCCGGTGACGTCAAAGCTCCGAACGCTGAACACGACCCCGAACTTTGCCCAAAGTTTGAAAAAATTTCGGGTTCGTGTTCGGCATACCGAACACCGCAAAATTCGGTACGGACCCGAATTGTGCGGGTTCGGTTCGCCCATCACTATTTATATCCATAACACACTATCATGTTGTCATCTGTGAATATTGGAAGCAGCAAGCTACAATGGTCAGAACAGGTGAGGAAATTCCAGTTTTATATACCTATTTATAATCCCAGGAAGATCAAGGAATCAATTTAGCTCTGTCAGCAGAGGTTTATCTTTTTTAAAATATAAAAATATGAGTGAAGGGGGAAAGGGAGAACTTGATATCACTGGAAAAAATGCACAAGAAATACAACTAGTAACAATAAGACTTCATGCATGAATGTGGTTGCTTGAGGCTGGCATGATGTATTCCTAGTACTTTGATCTTATGCACTTCAAAGTGACGAGGCTTTGAGTAAGATAGTCCTGATCTATCTTCCAGTTATTTGAGAGGATTGCTGAGGTAAATACTGCAAATACTAGTATTATTATTATTATTCAGGGAGAACTGCAACCTGCAGCATATTACAGCTTCCTCAAATCAGTAGAAATAATTTGGAGTTCTCAAATGACCTCCTCAGCAATTTTTTGCAGCAAAACTTCTTTCTTCCCACCTGCTTTTGAAAGTGGAATCCGCTGTTCTGTTTACCTCTTTGAATCGTAGCAATGAAGCCACAGCAGCCCTCAATCCTCCTCCCAACGGGAATGAGGCTCCTGGGGCGATCCAAGAGTCTTCTGAGGATGACAGTGCTTAGGACTCCATTCCCAGTTGCCTTCTCCAACTGCCTCCTGGAGAAGAGGCCATAATCCCTAGATGGCAGCTCAACCTCTCCCATCTAGCATTGCACGCATGGGCTAATTGCACATAGCAAAACAGCAGTTGTCACAAGAGAAGGAACTGTTTTGTAGTAAATCTGCAGAGGAAGATACTGTATCTTTCTAGGAAGGCATCTCTGAGATTCAGGTTCTGAAAACCACAGACGTGGTTTACAAAGAGCTGCTGATTCAGTTCTACAGAGGAATCACTCAGTCTGTCATCTGTGCCTCCATAACAAGAGCCGAGGTGGCACAATGGTTAGAGTGCAGTATTGCAGGCCACTAAAGCTGACTTCGAGATCTGCAGGTCAGCGGTTCAAATTTCATCACTGGCTCAAGGTTGACTCATCCTTCCATCCTTCCGAGGACCCAGATTGTGGGGGCAATATGCTGGCTCTGTTAAAAAGTGCTATTGCTAACATGTTGTAAGCCACCCTGAGTCTAAGGAGAAGGGCAGCATAAAAAAATCAATCAATCAATCAATCAAACAAACAAACAAACAAACAAACAAACAGGTAGGTAGGTAGGTAGGTAGGTAGGTAGCTGCCAGGCAATCAAACAAGACAGACACACATTTCAATGGATAATTAGAACTGCAGAAAATTGTTACCAACCTGTCTTCCATTGAGGACCTGTACACTGCACGAGTCAAAAAGAGGGCTGTAAAAATATCTATGGACCCCTCGCATTCTGGACATAAAATTGTTTCAACTCCCTTGTTGGTATCTATCCCTTCCCACTTATTACTATAATCATGCTGTTTATATCTTTCAATTCATATTGTTTTTATTTGTTTCCTAGTACAATTTAACAGCTTATTAACAACCTTGACTGTCACTAAGTATTGTATTGTTTATTCTTGACAAATGTATTTTATTCTCTGTGTGTGCACTGAGAGCATATACACCAAAGACCAATTCCTTGTGTATCCAGTCACACTTGGCCAATAAAGAATTCTATGTGAGCTGTATGAATGAGCCTAGGTGGCGCAGTTGTTAGAGTGCAGCACCGAAGGCTACTTCAGTTAACTGCTAGCTGTAGTTCAGCAGTTCAAATCTCACCACCGGCTCAAGGTTGACTCAGCCTTCCATCCTTCCGAGGTGGGTAAAATGAGAACCCATATTGTTGGGAGCAAGAGGCTGATTCTGTAAACTGCTTAGAGAGGACTGTAAAAAGCACTGTGAAGCAGTATATAAATCTAAATGCTATTGCTATTTCTGCTGACTGCCAGCTGCCGGCTGCCTGCAATTTGGCAGTTCAAATCTCACCAGGCTCAAAACTGACTCACCCTTCCATCCTTCCGAGGTCGGTAAAATGTGGATCCAGATTGCTGGAGGCAATATGCTGACTCTGTAAACCGCTTAGGGAGGGTTGTAAATAGTAATGGGCAGCCAATTTTTTTACTATCACACTGTGGGTGTGGCTTATTTTGTGGGTGTGGCTTAATGGTCATGTAACTGGGAAGGAGTGGCTTGCTGGCCATGTGATCAGGTGGGAGTGGCTTGAACGATCATCATCGTTCAACTGAACTGTTAAGTCCTCGACTTACAAACTTACCAGTGTCGCTCGCTGGGGTGACAATTTGCTTTGCATTTCCCACGCTCTCCTTCCTGGGTCGCCCCCCCACCTCAGTCTGGGTAGCTAGGTGAATGGGTGCTGCCAGAAGCATAAATGCCAGTGCCACTTCCACCCACACCTTCTGCTTGCACCTCAGACGGGAGGTGGCAGCGTGAGGCCAGAGGGGATCCAGGCAGGAGAGAGGGAAGCTCATCCGAGGCCAAGAAGGAGGAAAGAGGAAAAAAGCAAGGAGCACAGACACAGCAGCAGCAACAGGGGAAAAAAGGAGAGCCAAGACCAGCAATCCAGGAAGTGACAGCCGCCAATCAGCTGGAGCTGCACACACATCTTCATTTCCTCCAGTGGAACTGCGTTCCACCCCATCCTGCCTGCTGCCCAACCCTGGTTGTAAAGCACTGAAAAGTGGTATGTAATTCTAAGTGCTAAGTGCTAGTGCTACATGAAGATGGAAGCTGTGCAGAGGTAGCAAAGTTGAGCTATGAAAGTCAGTGGAGGGAAGCAGGGAGAAAGGAAACAAATGTTTTCTTAACAACTTGCAGTGGCAACTTTCAGGCATTTCCCATCACCATGCCAAGTGTTCCTATTTCATTATCCCAGTAAGAGGATGTGATAATGAATCACAGCACATCAGTTCAGCGAAAGGATTAGCCTAGAATAATGAGACGAGATTCTCTGTGGTTCAGACTTGAATTGTGAAGTCCTTGGTGTTCTCTGAACTCAGTTGCTTGCTTGCAGATGTTTTATTACCCAACTAGGTAACATCATCAGTGCCATTGATCAGATTATCTAGTTGGGCAATGGAATGTCTGCAAGCAAACAACCAAAGTCCAGTAACGGGCAGCCAAATTTTTTACTGCCACATTGTGGGTATGGCTTATTTTGTGGGTGTGGCTTGATGGTCATGTGACTGGGTAGGAGTGGCTTGCTGGCTATGTGACCAGGTGGGAGTGGCTTGAATGACCATCATCGTTCAAGTGAACTGTTAAGTCCTCTACTTACAACCTCACCAGTGTTGCTCTCTGGGGAGACAATTTGATTCGAGTTTCCCGCACTCTTCTTTCTGGTTGCCCCCCCCCCCCGCCTCAGGCTGAGTAGCTAGGTGAATAGGTGCCGATCTGCTGTTGAGAAAAGAAGGGGGAGGAAATGGACCTCCTGCAAATCCCTGCCACTTTCCGAGGAGGAGGAAGAAGATGGGAGGGGGGATAGTCAGCTGGAGCTGGGCACACAGCTTCATTTCCACCGGTGGAACTGTGTTCCACCCCGTCCTGCCTGCTGTCCACCCCTGCCAAGGTCAGACACCACCATGAACTCCATAGAATGATTATTAGGATTGCTTTCCATTAAAACACCCAAGTGCTTTATAATCAGGAGTGGGCAGCGCCCGGAACAGGGGGCCGCTGTTCCAGTAGCGAAAATGGAACTACACACACAGCTCCAGCTGACTGGCAGCTATGCACGCATACAACTGGTGAGATTCCACCGAAATCTCACTCATTTGAGGATGCTCATGTGAGATTTCAGTTGTTGCGCATGCGCAGCAGCCGAATCTCGCTGTGCACCTGAGAGTGTAGAGCCCCTGCCAGCAGCAACAGTGGTGGCACCGAGTCCCAGTTACCTGGCTTGCTTCCTGTGCCAGTGAGACCGAAAGAAGAGGGCGTAGGAGCAAGCAAGTGGTGGTGGGATTCAGCTGGTTCCGTCAAGTTCAAATGAACTGGATGTTAATTTTAATCTGTTTCACCGAACTGGTTGTTCAAAGGACTAGATGACCCCATCCTGCCCATCCCTCCTAATATAAAATTATTTTTACCTCAGGCAGGATTTACCTCAGGCAAAACTGTCTTGTTTTCAGATTGTTTCCATCTGTGCTAATTTATATGTATAGGATCATATCAGATCCCTCAACCTTTCATTTACGGCATTGGGAGAGAGGGACTTTGTGGGGAGGTCAAACCTCAAGATGGAACACATTTTCCTCATTTGGGGAAGGATTTAAAGTTGAAATAGGTGCCTCAGATTTCCATAAGTTTTAAGCTGCTCATTTTTGTCTCTTAAAATCCCCCCCAAAAAAACCTTTCGAAACAGTCAACAAACAGGCAAAACAAAGCACTTCACTCGTACAGTTCTGATTTCCTGAGGTAAAAAGCAAACAAGTTCCTACAAAAAAGAAACAACAACAACGAACTACTGCTGCTACTTGCTTAATTTGCCTGACATACATAATCGGGACAATGAATTCTAATACTGAACCATTAAGTACACAGCCTTGAGTCATGAAGGACATACATGTGCAATGGAGGAATAGCAAATGAACGTTCTGGGCATTTCTTTTCTTCCCCTTCTCATCCAGGTTCCCCATCAGTCATGGTGCTGATTTCCCTTGGGGGCATCATCATTAAGTTCAAAAATGTGGATTCAGTGGTGACAAACCTCCTTGCAGAGAAAGGAGGAGGTGGTGATCGTAGGAGTTTTGTTATACAACAGAGTCCTTTGCTATCTTTTAAGCCATCCCCAATGAGCTGAAGGTAGCAGCTGTACTCCTTAGGGAAATGTAGTAATGTATCTAGTGCGTGCTCATTCCCTCGGTGCAAATAATCCTCCAGCAATGGTGCATAATGAATTTCAATAAGAACAGCAGAACCTTATCAGCCAGGTTAGGCTGCACGTGACTTAAAATAATCTCAGGGAGCAGAAGCAACTTCAATTCCACGTTGGACCATCATTTATATTTATAAGTGCTGGCCAATCTTAATTTCAGCAAAGCACTTTGCAGGCTGAGAAACTATTGGGGGCAGGGTGAGAACATGGTGTACTTCTATATGTTGAACCAAAATTCGTCCCAGAGGCAGGTCAGCACCCACTCTTTTGCTAAGGTCGTCCTCGACATATGATCACAATTGTGGTGCAGTGGTTAGAATGCGGTACTGCAGGCCACTTCTGCTGCCTGCCGGCTGCCTCAAATTTGGCAGTTCAAATCTTACCAGGCTCAAGGTTGACTCAGCCTTCCGTCCTTCCGAGGTGGGTAAAATGAGGACCCAGATTGCATTATATTTATATTTATATTTATATTTATATTTATATTTATATTTATATTTATATTTATATTTATATTTATATTTATATTTATATTTATATTTATATTTATATTTATATTTATATTTATATTTATATTTATATTTATATTTATATTTATATTTATATTTATATTTATATTTATATTTATATTTATATTTATATTTATATTTATATTTATATTTATATTTATATTTATATTTATATTTATATTTATATTTATATTTATATTTATATTTATATTTATATTTATATTTATATTTATATTTATATTTATATTTATATTTATATTTATATTTATATTTATATTTATATTTATATTTATATTTATATTTATATTTATATTTATATTTATATTTATATTTATATTTATATTTATATTTATATTTATATTTATATTTATATTTATATTTATATTTATATTTATATTTATATTTATATTTAGTAATATATAATATTATGATATGATATGATATTATATGAGATGATAATTATATAATAAAAGGAGAGGAGAGGATATTATTATAATATAATATAATATAATGTAATGCAATGTAATATAATGTAATATAATATAATAGCATAGCATAGCATAGCATAATATAATATAATATACAATATATAATACTGATATATAATATCAGAGTTGGAAGACACCTTGGAGGAGTTCTAGTCCAACCCCCTGCTTAGGCAGGAAACCCTACACCACTTCAGACAAATGGTTATTCAACATCTTCTTAAAAACCAGTGTTGGAGCATTCACAACTTCTGGAGGCAAGCTGTTCCACTGATTAATTGTTCTAACTGTCAGGAAATTTGCTTCTCTCCTTGTTTAGTTTCCACCCATTGCTTCTTGTCTAGCCCTCAAGTGCAATGAATGAGTAAATCTATTCTGCTTCTGAGAGTAGTTTCTGTCAAGGTATGCAACCCCTAAATATCTTCTACTTAGTTTGAACCTGGAATTGTTATCACAATTTTCTACACAAGTGTATATTATTATTATTATTGTTGTTATTATTATTATTATTATTATTATTATTATTATTATTATTATTATTATTATTATTATTGTATGCCGCCCTTCTCCGAAAACTTCGGGCAGCTCACAGGATACAGTGTAAAAATCAAAGCATATAAAGCAAATCTAATACATTAAAAAACTATAGCTAAAAACCCAATTTATTAATCAATCAATCAATTCAATCACACTATGCATCACATTTATTGGTCAGAGGGTCTAGATCTAATTGCCCCAGGCTTGGCGGCATAGGTGAGTCTTAAAACTCTTGCATAAGGCAAGGATGGTGGGGGCAGTGCAAATCTCTGGGAGGAGCTGATTCCAGAGGGCCGGGGCCCCCACAGAGAAGGCTCTTCCCCTAGGTCCCGCCAAACAACATTGTCTGGATGATGGGACCTGGAGAATGCCAACTCTGTAGGACTTAGCCGGCCGCTGGGATTTATGTGGCAGAAGGTGGTCCCGTAAGAAATTTGGTCCGATGCCGTGTAGAGATTTGTAGGTGATCACCAACACTTTGAATTGTGTCCAGAAACCAATCGGCAACTAGTGCAGTCCGCGGAGTGTGGGAGAAACATGGGTGTATCTAGGAAGACCCATGACCGCTTGTGCGGCTGCATTCTGCATGATTTGAAGTTTCTGAACACCCGTGTAGAGAGCATTGCAGTAGTTGAACCTCGAGGTGATGAGGGCATGAGTGACTGTGAGCAAGGGCTCCCTATCCAGGTAGGGCTGCAACTGGTACACCAAGTGAACCTGGGCAAACGCCCCCCTTGCCACAGCTGAAAGATGATGTTCTAAAGTCAGCTCTGGATTGAGGAGGATGCCCAAGTTGCGGACCCTCACTGAGGGGTCAGTAATTCCACACACACACACCCAGGGTAATGGACGGACAGATGGAATTGTCCTTGGGAGGCAAAACCCACAGCCACTCCGTCTTGTCAGAGTTGAGCCTGAGCCTGTTGGTACCAATCCAGACTATTTATTTTATTTATTTATTTATTGGATTTGTATGCCGCCCCTCTCCGGAGACTCGAGGCGGCTAACAACAATAATAAGACAGCATATAATAATCCAATACTGTACTAAAAACAATTAAAAACCAAACATGCATACAGACATACCATGCATAAAATTGTAAAGGCCTAGGGGGAAAGAGTATCTCAATTCTCAACTATATGAATAACTTTGCTCCAGTCCTCAAATTACTTCAAGAAATCAGAATCAGACTATTTGCTTTAAAATGTGGATCCTGCAAATTGTTCCTCCCTGCATCTATATAAAGAGAAAGGACATTTCATTTCCACTGGGGGCCAAGACCCAAAATCGATTTTGCTTAGGATCGTTTTCAGAAATGAACGTTCCTAGGATTCTCTCTTTCCATGTCCCATCTTCACTTCCTTTGGAGTGGGGCAGGATATCATCTGCATTTTTAATTTTAATCAGGACACTCACATTTTGCTATGTATTTTTGGTCTGCAAGATGCCCTTTTATGATCCCTTGGATACTTTTTTCTTTTTAAGAAAGAGAGAAAGAGAGAACAAATTACCAAAGGCAGAAACATGTGAGAACGCAAAGATAACTGCCTCCTAAATCCGCATCTCTGTCTAGGAAGTGCAAATGAGGTTGGATCATTAAAATGCAGAAATAACGAAATTCTTGCGTGCCTGTATCTTAGACCCAGAAGTGTCAGAAATGTCTGCTTGAGGCTTGTTAGCTTGGAGAAATAGCTGGCCCAAAGAAGCTGGGACACACTCCAGTAAAACGCTGAGCAGATGTCTTGTGAACCCCAGGGAGGAAGATTTAAGAGCCTTACTGGCATTGCACCTAAACTAAGGAAGAGGGGGACAAAAAAATCACAAGAGAGCAGGTTATTTCCAACCCATGGGGACTGGGAGGGTGGATAGGATCACTCAGAAATAGAAAACATGCTGGAACATCTTTTCTTATAACTGTTCTAATGTTGCCAAGACCAACTGGGTGAGCAGAGAGAGATATCTCAAATGAAAGCTGAGATAAGTGATGTTTCTTCCAGGCTGTTGGCAACTGAGCTGTTGCTGACTCCTCTTCTTCAATTTTCAGCCAAGCCTCACCTGCCACTGAAGGTGGTCTGCGACAGCTCGTTGCAAAACTTTGATGTGGGATGACAACATTCCGCCGAATGAAGAAGTGCCAAAGTATTGTGCGCATTTCACACTAGGCAGCATGCTTGGTTGGCTAAAGAGAAAGCCGGAGAAAGAAGATCAATGTTTGAACGGCAGAATACTTGTTTTTCACACAATGGGTCTTGTGTTAAACCTCTTTTGTGCTTGGCCGAAAGGTTTAAGAAGCCGGCAATGTAAGATACGTGCGATGCCTCACATCCTAAAGGCCTGCTGTCACTCAAAGCAATCAGATCAGTTGGATTATTGTACCCCAATTGGATTATTTTACAACATGCTGTAAAACAGCTTCCCGTTTTCTGAAATGCATTCAAAGAGTCTTCTTTCCAAAATAACAACAAAAGACGCACATGCTCAGGCAATTTTACACTACTAACCAGAGCATACAAAACTTTCGCCAGGCCAATCCTTGAATACAGCTCATCTGTCTGGAACCCACACCACATTTCGGACATAAACACTCTAGAAAATGTCCAGAGATACTTTACCAGAAGAGCCCTTCACTCCTCCACTCGCAATGGAATACCCTACGAAACTAGACTTACAATCCCAGGTTTAGAAAGCTTAGAACTACATCGCCATAAACACGATCTAAGCATAGCCCATAAAATCATATGCTACAATGTCAACAACTGTCAACAACTACTTCAGCTTCAACCACAACAACACCCGAGCACATAAAAGATACAAACTTAATGTAAACCACTCCAAACTTGACTGCATGAAATACAATTTTAGAAACTGAGTAGTTGATGCATGGAACTCACTACCTGACTCTGTAGTATCTTCATCTAACCCCCAAAACTTTACCCTTAGACGATACACTGTTGACCTCTCTCAATTCCTAAGAGTCAGTAATGAGTGTGCAGAGTGCCTTCCGTCCCCTGCCCTAATAATTTTTATTTTTTACTAGTGCCATGCATATGAATATTATATCTAACGTTTCTTATTTTTTTCTTGATACTAGTATCATGTATATGAATATTATTATATCTTTACATATCTCCAATATGTACTTGTTCTGCCGGGCTCTCTGGTAGGAGCCTCCCGAAAATTCAAGGGTACAAATTGCAGACACACACACGTTTGAAAATTCAAAACAATGTTCTTTATCACAAAATTCAAAATAAACTAAGCGCTCTTTTTATATTGCAAAAAGCACTTGTCCCAAAACAACCGGGTAATCTCTACAATTTCCCTTAAACAGTCATTAAGTACTTAGCCAGCAGCTGTGAAGAAACTTCACACCCCTTCTTCTTCCAACAAAGTGACACACACACACACACGTTGCTCTGCTTTGGTTTCAAAGGCGTGAAAAATCAACAAACAAAGTCCAGAAAACAGCGACACACGATTCCTGAAGAATTGTGATCAGATACTCTTCCACAACGGCCAAACCCACATGCTGCTATTTATAGCAGCAGCCCTAATTACTGGAGCCCCACCCAACCACAGGTGGCCTCATTTTCTCTTGTAATAATCCTTCAGTTGTTGTCTCCTATGCATCACTCTACGCAGGCGTGGATGTGTCATTAATTCTTGTTCAGAATCCAAGGATGATACAGATGATGGATCTCCTCCTGGGCTGTCTGCCAAACTCCCCTCTTCCCTGTCACTCACACTTCCTTGGTCAGAGGAGACTTCGCCGGCAGATTCCATCGGAAGCAAAAACAGGCCTGCAGCATGTGGATGTTTCCCACACATCCACCTGCATATTCCTTGAGGCAGGAGCTGGGCCAGAGCTAACCACAACAGTACTTGACAAAACAAACAAACAAACAAACAAACAAACAAATAAACAAACAAACAAACATTTTGCTTATTATATTGCATGATGGTGCCTTTGCCACTAACCTGGAAGCTCAAGATCAGCTTCAAGCATATCATATATCTCCCAACCAGGTGGGCAAGCAAAATTAGAAAATTGCTTATTACACAAAGGGTACACTGGGGATTGCATGAAATATCTTGGATATTACTCAACAAAATTGTGGCCTTCTGCCTTTCTTCTCTTGGGTCATCTCTCTCGCTCTCTCTCACTCGCTTTGAAAATTTTACCCAGAACTTAAGAAAGAGGACCTGTGGCCTTCCAGGTGAGATACCAAAAAAAAAAAACCTGCCTTTTTTCTTTCCCCTTTCTGAAATGTAAGCCTTAGGGGTAAATTTCCTCTCTGTTGTTTTGCTAATAGAGCAATGTCTTTGTGGTTGAGGTCAAACAAGAGGGCATGGCTGGTTGTGCAAGGATGCTTCTGTGAAACAATCTAATTCCTTATGAGTTATTTTGGATGGAGAGAGGAGGTTAAAGGACAAAATAACTCCCTGGTTAAGCCTTGTTGAACTGTAATGCCTACGCTTTATACCTATTTTGCCAAAGATATAAATGCACACTGCTATGCCGCCAAAAGTCAGAATAATTGTTTCTAATCTTGGCTGAGCAGTCTGGAGGGAGCGCCCTGAGTCTAAAAGCAGAGCTAGAAATTGGATTATTTGTCCATTTAGCAGAGGGTTGAAAGGAAAGCAGTAGAGGGCAAACTTGACTTAGATGGAACAAGCTGGCTACATCCCATGTTCCCAGCATTTTGAATTCCAAAACTTGGTTGAATAAAGAGTTTGCAATCGAAGGGGGTGGGAGGGGGTGAGGAGGAGGCATAAGCATCATGCCAGAGAGTCATCCCTAACAGTTGTTCTTTCTTTAGAAGTTCTCACTTCCTTAAAATAAGTTCTTGCTTGGAGTAACAGCACAACAATTTTCCCTTTGCCCCCGTAACTAAAATTACAAGTCCCAACTGCCAAAGCCAACTGTCAAAAACATTAGTATCTATTCCTTGTTAAAGAGAAGGCAGTCTATCACAAGGTAAGGGAATATTGTTCCATTTTGTTCGGAGAGTTTTCAAATGCCGCTACCATAAAGCATGACAATGCTTTGATAAAACTTGTGGGTAAGTCTATGAAATGGAGTAAAACTAATAATAGGAATCGGAATGGCATTTCAGAGTAAGGTGGCTGGACTATTATTTTAGGACTCATCTAGTTTGTAAGTTGTACCTTCAACATTTTTCGATTAAGGGGCCTAATCATCCCATGTTGAGTGTTGCTGCCCATTATCACCATTGTTATTTTCCCGCTATATAGAGCGCTGGTGAGACCACATTTGGAATTCTGTGTTCAGTTCTGGAGACCTCACCTACAAAAAGATATTGACAAAATTGAACGGGTCCAAAGACGGGCTACAAGAATGGTGGAAGGTCTTAAGCATAAAACGTATCAGGAAAGACTTCATGAACTCAATCTGTAGAGTCTGGAGGACAGAAGGAAAAGAGGGGACATGATCGAAATGTTTAAATATGTTAAAGGGTTAAATAAGGTCCAGGAGGGAAGTGTTTCCAATAGGAAAGTGAACACAAGAACAAGGTGACACAATCTGAAGTTAGTTGGGGGAAAGATCAAAAGCAACGTGAGCAAATATTATTTCACTGAAAGAGTAGTAGATCCTTGGAACAAACTTCCAGCAGACGTGGTAGATAAATCCACAGTAACTGAATTTAAACATGCCTGGGATAAACATATATCCATCCCAAGATAAAATACAGAAAATAATATAAGGGCAGGCTAGATGGACCATGAGGTTTTTTTCTGCCGTAAGACTTCTATGTTTCTATGTTTCTATTTATTTGACATTAGAAGTACTGACTAGAGCTAAAAGATCAAAGAGATTTTGGGCCTCAAAATTCGAGATGAACAATATAAACTGCAAACATTTGTGGATGATTTAGTTTTCATTTTGGAAGAACCTCTTACTTCAGGTCCAAAACTCTTAACTCAAACTGAGAATTATGGAGAAGTAGCAGGACTTAAAATTAATAAAGAGAAGACAAATATGAGTGACTCCAATTGATTAATGAATTATGCCTTCAGTTGGCTCAATAAAGAATTGGATCTCATTCTGGAGAACATGACTCCCTCTGGGAAACCTAGTGGGACGTGTATTCTACCAATTCAATTCAGAATAGAGTTGGAAAGGACCTTGGAGGTCTTCTAGTGCAATCCCCTATTCAAGCAGGAGACCTTATACCATTTCAGACAAGGAATTATCTAGTCGCTTCTTCTCCAATGATGAAGCACCCACAACTTCTGAAGGCAAGTTATTCCACTAGTTCGGGGTAGGCACAATTGGCTCTTCTATTGACATATGGACTTTAACTCCCAGAATTCCTGAGCTAGCATGATTGGCTTAGGAATTATGGGAGTTGAAGTCCAAGAGTTATAGAAGAGCCAACTTTGCCTACCCCTTCACTAGTTAATTGTTCTCACTGTTAGAAAGTTTTCCCTTAATTCGAGGTTGCTTTTCTCCTTAATAAGTTTCCATCCATTGTTCCTCATCTTGCCTTCTGGAGCTTTGGAGAATAGGCTGACCCCCTCTTCTTTGTGGCAGCCCCTCAAAAGTGGAACACTGCTCTTATGTCACTCCTAGTCCTTCGTTTCACTAGGCCAGACAATCCAAATATTTACTCCTAGTGTGCAAGTGAAATTCCTGATTGTAGTGTATTTCTCTCCACTCCTTTCTTCATATGAACAGAGTAGAGTAGAAAAGAATAGAATAGAATTATTATTTTTTAAAAAATATTTTATTTACAAATATACACTAAATACATAAGAACATATAGTTACGATTGACAATGAAAACCATGGTGAATTACATAGGCAGTAATTGTACACTTTGGCAGTAGCCAAAACAAATATACAAAACAGTCAATGAACATACAGACCTACAAAGAGAAAGAAAAGAAAGAAGAATGAAAGGAATAAAGGAGTGGGCGGGTGTACGGTAGAACTGTGTTAAGGTTATGAACTGATTAAATTTTCAGCATCTCATTTCCTTATATCTAATATTTAGAATTATAGATAAGTAAAAGAAAGCATTGAATAAATCAAGGTAAGGAGGCTTTTAAAAGAGTCGTTCCACTTTTAGGATATATATGTATCTCCGAGACCGCCTTCTGCCGCATGAATCCCAGCGACCGATTAGGTCCCACAGAGTGGGCCTTCTCCGGGTCCCGTCAACTAAACAATGTCGGTTGGCGGGCCCCAGGGAAAGAGCCTTCTCTGTGGCGGCCCCGACTCTCTGGAACCAACTCCCCCCAGAGATTAGAACTGCCCCTACTCTCCCTGCCTTCCGTAAACTCCTTAAAACCCACCTTTGCCGTCAGGCATGGGGGAACTGAAACACCTCCCCCGGGCATGTACAATTTATGCATGGTATGTTTGTGTGTGTGCTTGTTAGTAAATGGGGTTCTTTTTAAAAAACTTTTAAAAATATTTTAAATTTATTTGGATTTGTTACGATTGTTATATTTTGCTGTGAGCCGCCCCGAGTCTGCGGAGAGGGGCGGCATACAAATCTAAATTATATATATATATATATATATATATATATATATATATGTTTTTTCTTATGTCGGATGACCCTGGTATATTTCCAAGGAACGTCACAGCTCCTCTTTTTTTGCCTATAGGCCCAGCCCAGGGCCACTGCAAGGCAGTAATATATCTATAGCCGACAAACTATATTTTGTATGTGTTAAATGTTTATAGCTGGAATTTAAAATTAAGGGAGACCAGGATAGAGACCTTAATTTTAAATTCCAGCTATAAACATTTAACATATATATATATATATATATATATATATTTGTTTTCGTAAATTTTCACGGGTATATGTATGTAGATTGTTCTGAGTTCGGGTTTTGCCCTGTGTAATATTTTGCATGTTTATGCGACGTTTCGGCGAAATCACATTCACCATCATCAGGCTGAAGTTTCCAAGCTTCGTGCTGTTGTAAAATTTTACATTTTAGAACAGCACGAAGCTTGGAAACTTCAGCCTGATGATGGTGAATGTGATTTCGCCGAAACGTCGCATAAACATGCAAAATATTACACAGGGCAAAACCCGAACTCAGAACAATCTACATACATACATACATACATACATACATACATACATACATACATACATACATACATATATATATCTTTCATCTATTAAAAAAGAGAGAAAGTTTTATACCAGATTTGTATCTGTTTGAGAATAGAATAGAATAGAATAGAATAGAATATTTTCTTGGCCAAGTGTGATTGGACACACTTGGCCAACAAGGAATTTATTTTGGTGCATATGCTCTCAGTGTACATAAAAGGAAAAAAAATACTTTTCTTGCTCTTCTAAACTGATCACAAAATTCAGAAGAGCGGAATGGCTATTTCTGGCCAATGATGGTTAAAATGTGAACTGAACAAATATCTCCTCTCTCGCACTATGCAAATGTCCTTCTCCGCAAGAAGAGCCAGTCACCTGCTCAGTCTCATTTTGACATTGGCTGATGGCGCATGTTTGGAATGGCCAAAGATGAAATTCTGTGGGAACTCCGTGGAGAATTTATTTACAGCGACCACCTGCACAATGTTCTTTTGCAATTCCTCCCTGGAAATATTACAAACAAGCTCTGCAGCAGATTGTGGCAAGGTCTGCCCTGGCAGCTGGTGGAGCTCATTTGTAATATCAGATTCTGGAAATTAGCCAATGGGTCCACGACTCCGGCAGTGGATAATTTCTGTCTACCCTTGTTCAATGCTGACCACCTTCACCGATGAACAAATCTGAAGGCATTTAGTGGCAACTTCTTCAATTAACAACTTCTATTCAAAAGTATCTTTTGTGAGTTCACTGTCAGAGTCCCAATAAACATCTGGGAAATAAATCCAAACCGTGGCCTCCTTCCAAGTTCCAATTTATTAACAGAGCCCTGTGGGATACAAACTGTGGTCAAACCCATACTAACTTTCCCCATAGATTCCCACTCAGGTTAAGGTTCATCCCTCGTGCCCACAAGTTCATCCCATGGACCCCTCTGGTTCTCTCAATGTCCACAATCCTCCCCTGGACTTCCGCTGGTGCTGAACAAAGGATGGCCTTCAATCTTCTGGAAGGAATTTGTTGTGGCTAGGTCCCACAGAGTTGGCCTTCTCCGGGTCCCATCGATGAAACAATGTCGTCTGGCGGGACCCAGGGGAAGAGCCTTCTCTGTGGCGGCCCTGACCCTCTGGAATCAACTCCCCCCCCGGAGAATAGGATTGCCCCCACCCTCCTTGCCTTTTGTAAACTCCGTAAAACACATCTGTGTTGTCAGGCATGGAGAAATTAATTCCCCTGGGCTGTTTTCATTTTATGTATGGTTTGTATGAGATGTATGATTGTTTTTTATATTAAGGGTTTTTAATTGTTTTAATTATTGGATTTGTACTGTTTTGTTGTTGTGAGCCACCCTGAGTCTTCAGAGAGGGGTGGCATACAAATCTAATTAATGATAATAATAATAATAATAATAATAATAATAATAATAATAATAATTGAGGAGAAGCAGCTAGAGAAATTAGTGAAATACAAAGATCTAAAAATCGAGCTGCAACGACTCTGGCATAAGCCAGTGAAAGTGGTCCCAATAGTACTTGGCATGCTGGGCGCAGTGCCAAAGGATCTCAGCGGACATTTGAAAACCATCGGAATTGACAAAATCTCCATCTGTCAATTGCAAAAGGCCGCTTTACTGAGATCAGCAAACATAATTCGCCGCTACATCACGCAGTCCTAGGTGCTTGGGAAGCGCCCGACTAGTGATGAAATACGAAATCCAGCATAGTGATCTTGTTTGCTGTGTTGTACTGACATAATAATAATAATAATAATAATAATAATAATAATAATAATAATAATAATAGTAATAGTAAGAGTAAGAGTAAGAGTAAGAGTAAGAGTAAGAGTAAGAGTAAGAATAAGAATAAGAATAAGAATAAGAAGAATAACTATTACTATTACTATTACTATTACTATTACTATTACTATTACTATTACTATTACTATTACTATTACTACTACTACTACTATTATTATTATTATTATTATTATTATTATTATTATTATTATTATTATTATTTTTCCCCTCATGCAACCACTCCTCCCAGTTCTCACACTACTAATCTACTTATGGCAGGCCAACGTTTCTAACTCAAAATGATGGTTTTGGCCTGATATTCGCTTCATCAGAATCCTAGAGTGGCCAGGCCAATGGAGGACTTAAACTGGGGTGATACCAAGAAAAAGGGAGGGGGAGACAGGTTGTTTATACAGGTGCAGGTTACATGTGAGCTACCCTGTTTCCCCGAAAATAAGACAGCGTCTTATATTAATTTTTGCTCCCAAAGATGTGCTACACCTTATTTCCAGGGGATGTCTTATTCTTTTTCAATGAAGAAGAATTCACATTTATTGCTGAACAAAAAAAATTGAACGTTTATTATATACTGTACAGTAGTTGTCATCACAAACCAGCATAACCAGACCAACTGTGAATCCTATCAAGAATTTCTTACTACTACCGTATCATTATTTCCACGTACAACAATTATACTTCCTTCAAATATATGTTATATACGTTCTGTTCGGGAATGCTGTGAAACGAAACGTCTCCTACGTCTTACTTTAGGGGGATGCCTTATATTAGGCAAGTCTACAAAACCTCTCCTATGTCTTACTTTCGGGGGTGGCTTATTTTCGGGGAAACAGGGTAAATAAGGATAATTTATTTATTTATTTATTAGATTTGTATGCCGCCCCTGTCCGAAGACTCGGGGCGGCTAACAACAATATAAAAAGACAATGTAAACAAATCTAATATTAAAAACAATCTTAAAAACTCCAATTTAAAGAACCACTCATACATACAAGCATACCATGTATAAATTCTATAAGCCTAGGGGGAAGAGAAATTCCTGATTATCGATCAGCAATCGTAATGTGTGTGGGGTTTTTTAAATGGGTTCTGAGATTGCCTGAAACATTTTTTTTTACACAATTGAGATGTATTTATTATTTATTGGCTGTGTTGGCTGCGGATTGGTTTCTAGACACAATTCAATGTGTTGGTAGTGATCTATAAAGCCTTACATGGCATTGGGGCAGATTACTTGTGGGACCAGCTTCTGCCTGAGCCCCGGTGACCAGTTAGGTCCCACAGAGTCAGCCTTCTCCAAGTCCCGTCAACTAGACAATATCGCTTGGCGGGACCTAGGGGAAGAGCCTTCTCTGTGGGGGGCCCGGCCCTCTGGAATCAGCTCCCCCCGGAGATTCGCACTGCTTCCACCCTCCTCACCTTTTGGAACAGTCTTAAGACTCATTTATGCCGCCAGGCTTGGGGCAATTAGATCTCAGCTCCCTGGCGAACGAATGTTTGTATGCCTGATGTTTGAATGGGTATGACTGATTTCTAATACAACTGGGGATTTCAGATTGTTGCTTAATTTTAATTAATTGCATTTAGCTATTGCATTTTTTTGTTTCTTTTATATGTTGTAAGCCGCACCGAGTGCTTGGAGAGGAGCAGCATATAAATCCAATAAATAAATAAATAAATAAATAAGTAAGTAAGTAAGTAAGTAAGTAAGTAAGTAAGTAAGTAAGTAAGTAAGTATGTATGTATGTATGTATGTATGTATGTATGTATGTATGTATTATTTGTTTGTTTGTTTGTTTGTTTGTTTGTTTGTTTGTTTAGCACATGTATTTCTTTATTTATTAAACACATTTATAGGCTGACCAACTCCTTCTGGAGATAAATATTAGTAGTTTCCAATATTTTAGTCTTTTTTTGCTGCAACATATTTTGGACACAATTTTGTAATTGCTGCTGGGTGCTTCTTGCCAGAGTACAGGCAGGTTGCTGAGCACCCAACATGCAATTGCGTGACTGCTGGATGGAACAGATGTTGAAATTTTTGAGTCTGTTGCTATTATTAAGCCATATAGCAACAGGTCATTAAGTGAGAACTACCTGTTTAATAGTTTGTAAGTTCTCTGTCTCCTGATTCTTTTCTTTTCTTTTTCAAGGGGAAGAGTGAGGAAACATCTGTGTGCTGTTTTGCAACAGTCTTAGATTGTCTCGGGCTTCAACCTTGGCTATTCTAGCAGTCACACTAGATGTCAGCCCTGTATCATAAGTAATAAAATATAATGCTAAAATTTGACTTTCAATTTCTTGAAACCTTCCCTTGTTGGAGAGTTTGCAATTTTTGGCTTTTTACAACCTCTTTAGAGCTTTTTTGGAGGGGATTTTTGTTCAATTTCCCTTATTATTGAGATGAATTGAGAGAAAGCTTTGTTTTTTTTGTTATCACCACCAGCATTATCTTCCTCTTATCTTGCTTACCTAGTTCAAGGGTCGGCAACCTTAAGTACTCAAAGAGCCATAAAGGTCCTAACCAGAAGCCCCCCCTTTAATTCTAGAGCTGACCAGAGGCCTGGTTCTCCCACCACAGAGTCTCTTCCTAGCATGGCATCTTTTTTCCTCTGCTGACCAGAAGTCGGCTTCCCCCATCATAGAGTCTTCTCCTAGCAAGACATCATTTTTTCCTCTGCCAACTGGAAGTCCAGTTCCCCCACCATAGAGTTTCCACCTAGTGCAGCATCCTTATTCTTCTACCTATCCTAACCAAAAGCCCTGTCAATTGTGGAGCTGACAGTGACAGGGAGCCACAGCAGAGGAATGAAAGAGCCACATATGGCTTCAGAGTCGTGGGTTGCCAACCTCTAACCTACTTCTTGATTTCCTAGTTATTGAATGAAACAGTTTGGGGCAAATGTTTTATCCTATTGGGAATATTTTGGACTGTAGGAAAACTGCAAACCATAGAAGCAATTTCACAAAAGAGGATAGACTACTTGCATTCACAAACTCAGCCACCTCTTAAAATGTGTAAGAATCCCACACCCTGTCCATAAAAATTGCTTCATTTGCCTTTGAAAAATTGTGTTAAAAGCAATTTCCTTCCCATTAGGTTGACTGAGAATAATCAGAGGGAAAAAAACCATATCAAAAATACATTCACCCAGCTGTACTTAAAGAAGTCTCTAATGGCAGTGAACAATTCTAAGGAACCTCTCATGGTTAACGGTACCCAGCAAACAGACCATTGTTCTCCCTCTGCTAAGAAGGATGTATTTGTTGCACTGGGTATATGCATATGGTTGAAAAATTGTGATATAGATTAGGGGATAAGAAACTGGCTTCATTTCATAAATTGGTTATAAAGAACTTCAGATTTAAAGTATTACAAAGTAGAAGAAATCAAAACAGATTCATATTTCCATGTTTTGGGCATTTTATAACCTTGAGGGAATAGACAGACGGCTTATTGGTTGGATAAAAGAGATAGAATAGAATTTTATTAGCCAAGTGTGATTGGACACACAAGGAATTTGTCTTGGTGCATATGCTCTCAGTATATATAAAAGAAAAAGATACATTTGTCAAGAATCATGTGGTACAACACTTAACAATTGTCATAGGGGTCAAATAAGCAATGAAGAAACAATCAATATTAATAAAAATCTTAGGATGCAAACAACAAGTTACAGTCATACAGTCCTAAGTGGGAGGAAAAGGATGATAGGAATGATGAGAAAAAAAACCTAGTAGAAATAGAAGTGCAGACCTAGTAAAAAGTCTGACAGTGTTGAGGGAATTATTTGTTTAATAGAGTGATGGCGTTCAGGAAAAAAACTGTTCTTGTGTCTAGTTGTCTTGGTGTGCAGTCCTCTGTAGCGATGATTTGAGGGTAGGAGTTGAAACAGTTTGTGTCCAGGATGCGAGGGGTCAGTAAATATTTTTCCTGCCCTCTTTTTGACTCGTGCAGTATACAGGTCCTCAATGGAAGGCAGGTTGGCAGCAATTGTTTTTTCTGCAGTTCTGATTATCCTCTGAAGTCTGTGTCGGTCTTGTTGGGTTGCAGAACCAAACCAGACAGTTATAGAGGTGCAGATGACAGACTCAGTGATTCCTCTGTAGAACTGGATCAGCAGCTCCATGGGGAGTTTGAGCTTCCTGAGCTGGTGCAGAAAGAACATTCTTTGTGGTGCTTTTTTGATGATATTTTTGATGTTAGGTGACCATTTTAGGTTTTGAAATCTGATAGAACCTAGAAATTTGAAGGTCTCTACTCTTGATACTGTGTTGTCTAGTATTGTGAGAGGTGGAAGGATGGAAGGGTAAATAAATTTCCACCAACCAAATCCAAAGGGAAATTCTTAACTCTAGTCCATCATCATTTTCTCCTATTCTTTAACCTAAACGATGGGTTTGCTGAACAACCACTTGCTTAGCAACCAGTAAAAATTGGATTGCTCCCATGATGATCTACTTAATGATTGGCATGCCTTTAGAACATTAGAATAGAATGGTATATGCCCAACAGTGGAAAATAGACAAATTACCGGAAGAAAATATAATAATTAAAAAGATACTAGACTGTGCGGAGATGGACAGGCTATCCAAAAGATTAGAGGGAAAAGAAGAATCAGATTACTATAAAACATGGGCAAAATTTTATGATTGGCTAAAGAAAAGAGCAATAAATAAATAAATAAAAATCTTTGCAAAGCAACACGTCAAATAAAAGAATTGAAAAATTAATATTATGTAAAAGAAGTAAAATTCTCTGATCAGATATCCAAAAAGTGGGGAAACTTTCATTTCCCAAATGTTATATGTGTATGTCTTTATGTATGTTTTTTCTTTTTTCTTGTATGTCATATTTGTAAAAAAAACACAAATAAAAATAATAATAAAAAAAATAGAATATTAGAATAGAATAGAGCTGGAAGTGACCTTGGAGATCTTCTAGACCAGCTCCCTGCTCAAGCAGGAGAATCTATATTATTTCTGATTTCTTAGTCCCTTAATTGTACCTGCAACCCATAGAGGCTGCCCCGCATAATTCCTTGCATAGATCCCACAACCCAGATTAAACTCTTATAAATGCTCATTAACATTCTTCTCCTTTGGCCCTTGCTTTTCGAACTGTCATTTAAACAGCAGACTTCATCCTCCAGCATAAGATTGAAGTCGGGGGGAATCCTACAGATGCCTCCATTGTGTGGCATTGGACCAGAATACCTCCAGAACCGCCTTCTACCACACAAATCCCAGCAGCCAATAAGGTCCCACAGAGTTGGTCCTGTCGACCAAACAATGTCATTTGGCAGGCCCCAGGGGAAGAGCCTTCTCTGTGGCGGCCCCGGCCCTCTGGAATCAACTCCCCCCAGAAATTAGAACGGCCCTCACCCTCCTTGTCTTTCGCAAGTTACTCAAGACCCACCTATATCGCGAGGCATGGGGGAATTAAGACATCTCCACCAGGCTTTGTTATATTTTATGTTTGGTATGTATGTGTTGCATAGTTTTTAAATTGTTGGGGTTTTTTATATAATTTTATTATTAGATTTGTTCCATTGTTATACTGTTTTTTATTACTGTTGTGAGCCGCCCCGAGTCTTCAGAGAAGGGCGGCATACAAATCTAATAAATTGAATTGAATTGAATTGTTTGCCAAGGAAAAAAATTCAGACAGTTAGAACAATTAACAAGTGGAACAGCTTACCTCCAGAAGTTGTGAATACAACTCTAGAAGTTTTTAAGAAGATATTGGATAACTATTTGTCTGAAGTAGTGTAGGGTTTCCTGTCTAAGTAGGGGACTAGAAGACCTCCAAGGCCCCTTCCAACTCTTGTTGTTGTTGCTGTTGTTGTTGACTGAGATGACATCTCAGCCACCACTGCTACATCTAAAGCCACTTGGAAAGCGAGTCCATGCATGGCTAGAAGTTGGTGCTTCAGGCGACCATTTCTAACCTGAAAAATAAGACTATCTAATAAATAATCTTCAAGGGTGAAAAATTCATAGTAGAGAGCAGCTCTCCTTAAAGCAGCAACATATTGATTTTTAGTTTCGCCTTCTCCCTGGTTCCTAGATAGAAGGCATACCGCCTTACACAGCGGGAGGTGGGGAGGTGCATAATAGTCCTGTAGCTTTTCAAGCAATTCCTCCCAGGTAACTGTATGAATAGACTTTGGTACGAAGAGAGCCCTAGCCATCTGGAACATCCCTGTGCCACAGAAATTGAGGAAATAAGCCCTCTTCCTGTCACCAGACAGTTCAGTATATGCCTTTGCAATTAGGAAACACTCAAATCTGGCTACCTAAGAGTCCAATGTTTCGCTGGGGGGATTAAACGGAGCAAACATGTGCTGGGTAATTCTGATCTCCTTGTATTCTCTACGTATTTATTCTTACAAAATTCAACACGTCAGGATTCACAGGACCTCCTAGTCACCAGTACTAAATATTAAGTAGAGGTGTTTGTAGACATTACAGGCACACAGGATTTTCACTACAACAGCCTTTAATTGTAAACAGAACACAACTGCAACTGTAACTTGTCAATGTAACTTAGAATACTAAATAACTGGTGTAAATTCTGACTACAACCAGATATTTAATTGGATGAAACTAATATCTGAATATTTATAGCCCCGACCTTCCCTTCCTTTGTACCTACATAGCTAAATCACATGTATAGACACATAGTTCAAATTCACTTATTGCACTGTTGCAACGGTTGTATCTGGATAAGATGCTGTAATTGCAGACAAATCTGATCCTAACTAAATATAATCATATCTGATGTCAAGATAGGGTAAGCAACTATTCCTTGCTGTGCATAACAATAACAATAACAATAACAATAACCACAAACACAAACACAAACACAACCATAACCAAACCATAACAACAACAACAACAATAAAATTCTGAACTGCATACGGATTCTGAAGTCTTGTTAACTTTAGCAGATAAGTAGATATTTATTTGCTGTGCATTGACCTGAGAGAGGGAGGGAGGGAGGGAAGGAGAGAGAGAGAGAGAGAAAGAAAGAAAGAAAGAAAGAAAGAAAGAAAGAAAGAAAGAAAGACATTTTTCAAGTCAGCTTCTTAGTAAGGATGCTTAGGTTTGTGGATTCAGTGGCATTCTTCACTGACCACATTTTTCATATCTCCAGAGGTATTATACGAAACAATCAATAATCAAAACCTTTCATTTCACCCCAAAAAGTCTTTCTAGTCTTCTCATCCTTATCTTCCTTTCAAGCCAGCCTTTCTGACTACCTGCTTATCTCCCTCAGCCTGCGCTGTCCCTGAACTTGTTCCTTAATAGCTTATCGCAGTTGGCAAGTCAAGTTTTTTGGAAGCTCTCCATGCATCAGGGAGATCTTGCTTACACTCCCTTATCAGCTCTTCCCAGATTAAGGAAAAAGATCTGGTTCAGTTTTGAAAATTCTTTAATTCAGATAGATTATGGTAACCGATAGGGTTTCTAAAAATGCTGATTTGTTTAATGAACTTCCTTTCCTCTGCTTTTTTCCCATTTCTCTCTCTCTTTCTCTCTCTCTCTCCTTCCTTCCTTTCTCTCCCTATTTCTTTCTCTATCTCTCTCCCTTTCTTTCTTTTCCCCTCTTATTTTCTCTCCCTCTCTTTCTCCTTTTTTTCTTTCTCCCTTTCTTTCTCCCCTCCTCTTCCTCCCTTTTTCTTTCTCCCTTTCTCTCTCTCTCTCCTTCCTTCCTTTCTTTCTTTCTCCCCCATTTCTTTCTCTATCTCTCTCCCTTTCTTTCTTTTTCCCTTATTTTCTCTCCCTCTCTTTCTCCTTTTTTTTCTCCCTTTCTTTCTCCCCTCCTCTTCCTCCCTTTTTCTTTCTCCCTTTCTCTCTCTCTCTCCTTCCTTCCTTCCCTCCTTTCTTTCTCCCCCATTTCTTTCTTTCTCTCTCTCTCTCTCTCTCTCTCCCTTTCTTTCTTTTTCCCTCTTATTTTCTCTCCCTCTCTCCTTTTTAAATCCAATAAATCTAATCTAATCTTTTTTCTTTCTCCCTTTCTTTCTTCCCCCTCTTCCTCCCTTTTTCTTTCTCCCTTTCTCTCTCTCTCTCCTTCCTTCCTTCCTTCCTTTCTTTTTCTTTCTTTCTCTTTCTTGGGACTCCTGTATCAACATTCCTTGACTTCAGGAATGAAAACGTGGTTTGGTGGCTGTGGTGTGGCTTGGTGGGCATGGTTTGGTGGGCATGGCAGTGGAAGGATACTGCAAAATCTCCATTCCTTTTCCATTCCAGTGAAAGGTTACTGCAAAATCCCCATTTCCTCCCAATTAGCTGGGACTCCAGAGGCAGAGAATAGTTAGGGGCAGGGGCAGTTCTCAGAATTACTCTAAATTTCTGCTACCGGTTCTTCGGAACTGGTTGGAACCTGCTGAAACCCACCTCTGAACTATGTATACCTGTATAGCTGTCTGTCATGCCCCTGAATCTATGGGGGGAAGACAAGCTGGAACCTGATCCAACAGAGATTGAGGGGGCAACTTCTTCACAAGGCACACCAGGGGAATGAAACTTATGGAGACTTATGGAGGGCTATTTCTTAGGAACAAACATTGAGTTCCTGAAATGTTGACTGCCAATGTTTGATCTTCCCAAAAGTCCTTGCGTTCTTTCTGGCTTTCTGAACTAGTTACATGGATCCATTGCTATATGTATCACATGTTTTTGCTGAAATCAATCAGGAAAAATCTGATATATCACATGTTTTTTTCTGATACATACAGAACATAGTTTGTTGGCTATGAATACATTAACTGCCTTGAAATGGCCCTGGGTTGGGCCTAGAGGCAAAAAGGAGCTGTGACATTCCTTCAATATACCAGGGTGATCCAACAGAAAAAACATATAGCCCCTCCCTGGTACAAAGCTGAAGGGATCAGATCTGGTGGCCTAGAGGATAATTCTCTGCCTTACAAGGCAGAGGCCCCAGGATCAAATCCCAGTAAGGGTATGGCTAGCTGATGAGGCCAGAACAAGGCTGAAATAGTGCTATCCTAGCCTCCCTTGATTTTAAAAATTCAGCAAAAACATGTTTTATATATATGTGTGTGTGTGTGTGTGTGTGTGTGTGTGTGTGTGTGTCTGTCTGTCTGTCTGTCTGTCTGTCTGTGTCTGTGTCTGTGTGTGTGTGTGTGTGTGTTTTCATAGATTTTCACGGGTATATGTATGTAGATTGTTCTGAGTTCGGGTTTTGCCCTGTGTAATATTTTGCATGTCTATGCGACGTTTTGGTGAAATCACATTCACCATCATCAGGCTGAAGTTGTAAGCTTCGTGCTGCTGTAAATATAGTTTATTAAACTATATAAACTATATTTACAGCAGCCCGAAGCTTACAACTTCAGCCTGATGGTGTTGAATGTGATTTCACCAAAACGTCGCATAGACATGCAAAATATTACACAGGGCAAAACCCGAACTCAGAACAATCTACATACACACACATATATTTATAATATTTTATCATTTTCCCAAAGGTTCCTTAGACATTTTTCATGTGCCTAAACTTTCCAGACATTTGACTAGAATTATTGTGTTATCGTTCTACTCTGTAAGCATTTTAAAAGTATTAGGTCACACGAGTCGAAAGACTCGAGATTTCTAATTTATAAGCATTAGACTAATACTGTTGTGCTTGAAGACATACGCATCTATTGCTGTTTCTTGTGGTATACTTCAAACGGTCTGGAGATTGATTCAATAAACCATTGTCTGCTTGCTATTTTACAGAAAGGAAATTTAGAGATGGTAATTGGCCCGTCTTATTACTGAAATGTGTGCAGTTCATGGGTCACCAAAATTTATGAGTTTGTTTACACAGGGGAAAAGATATATTTTAACCTTTTCTATCGAATTCAAGAAGAAAGGATTAACTTGGGGAATCGAGTGGGTACTTTCTCTTTTTCACAGAATTGGTCTTCAGTGGTTGCATCTAGGAAGATTCTCAGGCAAGGAAGAACCAATTTCAGTTAGTCCTTGACTTACAACAGTTCAGCTAGTGATCGTTCAAAGTTGCATCGCTGAAAAAAAGGGACTTGTAACCATTTCCACATAAAGGTTGCAGCATTCTCCCTGGTCACATGATCAAAATTCAGATGCTTGGCCACTGACTCATATTTATGATGGTTTGCAGTATCCTGGGGTCTTCTGATTCCCACCCTTTGTGACCTTCTGATAAATACAATGGGGAAGCCAGATTCACTTAACAATCATGTGTCTAATTTAACAAGTACAGTGTCTCAGGGTTCCGACGGATGCCCTAATTAAATCATGAGCCTCGAGCCAAGCTTCAAAAGAAATCCAGTTATTTATTAGGACCTACACGTCATCACGTTCCTGATGAAGCCAACTCTGACACCATGTTATTTATGCCCCAATGAATTGGATACTGTAATTTGCCCCAGAAAATGTGGGAATCTCCTGGTCTTTCGAAATGTTTTAAAAACAATAATTTGTCGGCAGGCCTGGGGTCATTGAATGACAATCCCTGCTCCGGCCAATAGCAATGAATGACAGATGGATGAATGTTTTTTTTTTCTTTTAAATAATCTTTATTAAGTATATACTTTAAAAAACACGACAAAAACAAGACATCACATACCGTGTTTCCCCGAAAGTAAGACAGTGTCTTACTTTCTTTTTACCCCCAAAAGCCCCACTACGTCTTACTTTCGGGGTATGTCTTACATTGGAAAAAAATTGAAAGGGTCGCGTTCCCGAAGGCATCTCCCCAGAGTCCAGAAGGGCAGCCGCGGGACAGGAGCCTCGTGAGCCCTTTTCCAAGTTCAACCTCAGGGCTCCAAGCGGCGTGCACGCGTGGAGCCACAGACGCGTGTCGGGGAAGCGTGTGTCTGGAGGGGAGGAGCCGCTCTGCGCAGTTGGGCAGCCCCACCTGCCTGCCGGAAAGGAGGCGGGCGAAGGAGTGCGCAGCTCCGGCCGCTCGCCTCGGAGCTGGTCGGCCTCGCTGGCCGCTTGCAGCCGAGCCTCAAGCCTCGCTGCAAGCCGCCACCCGCTCGGCTCGCTTCGGACCAGCGCCGTCCTTCGCTTTGCCAAGCCGGGGAAGAGGCGGTGGTGCCACGGCGAGGCGAAGGCGAGGGGCGCGCGGGGAGCTTGGAAGCGACGTCATCGGGCTGCCCCCCCGGCAATACCCCGTGTTTCCCCGAAAGTAAGACATATGTCTTACTTTCGGGGTACGGCTTATATTAGCCGACCCCCCTGAAACCCCCGATACGTCTTACAATCGGGGGTGTCTTACTATCGGGGAAACAGGGTAGGTACATATAATGCATGATATCACAATCGTATGTATCATATTAAAACAAAGACAGAAGAAAAGAAAGAAGGGGAAAGAAATAAAAACGTATAGTGAAAAGTTGTAGTAGAGAAAGAAAGAAAGAAAGGAAGAACAAAAGAAAGAAAGAAGGAAAGAAAGAAAGAACAAAAGAAAGAAAGAAGGAAAGAAAGAAAGAAAGAAAGAAAGAAAGAAGGAAGGAAAGAAAGAACAAAAGAAAGAAAGAAGGAAAGAAAGAAAGAACAAAAGAAAGAAAGAAGGAAAGAAAGAACAAAAGAAAGAAAGAAGGAAAGAAAGAACAAAAGAAAGAAAGAAGGAAAGAAAGAAAGAAAGAAGGAAGGAAAGAAAGAAGGAAGGAAGGAAAGAAAGAAAGAAAGAAAGAAAGGAGGAAAGAAAGAAAGAAGGAAAGAAGGAAGGAAAGAAAGAAAGAAAGAAAGAAAGAAGGAAGGAAAGAAAGAAAGAAAGAAAGAAAGAAAGGGGTTATAGAAAGGAGAAGAGGAGAAGGAGAGCGTAATATATGACCTCTGATTTAAATGTGTAGTTAGAATAAGTTTCCCTTCATTTTTATTTGCTCATGGTGTAGTATTAACAATTTTTAATAAATATAAATAATGCTTATATTCTTCTTATCTTCTTCTTTTTTGATGGCATTTATATATATATTTTTGTCTTAACCAATGGTACCATTTCTCCCAGGCCTTATAGAAGTCTGACTCGTCCCTGTTTTGCAATTCCATTGTTAGTTTTGACACTTCTACACATTCCATGATTTTAATTAAAAGGTTTAAGGTAGTGAATGAAGGTTTTTAATGTTGGGGTTTTAAATTTTGAGTTTGTTTTATCCTGTACGCTGCCCTGAGTCCACCCGGAGACGGGTGGCTTATAAATCGAAACAAACAAATAAATAAACCAGCCCCTGCCTGAATCCCAACTGTCCCAATCCAAGCAGATAGTACTAGATTGCTACGTACAGCAAGAATATGACAATTTAATAAGCAGGCTTACATAAGCCCAGGGAATTTAAAGAACAATTGGACTGACAGTCATAAAAACAACCATCTAACAGTTGTGAAATATGCCATTCCAATAACCAATACAAATTGAGTGCAGCACTGTTGTCTCGACTCGTCACTACCTCCCTAAGATGAATGGGGCTTGCTCTGCTCCATTGACCAGATTCCCTGTTAACCCGGTCTCTTTATCTTTGCACTAAAATTTGCACCGTAAACAGCTTTTGCATTTGGATGCATTGCTGGCTCTGTGGCTCCTGATAATTTCAGCTCCAATTTACCCATGAAAATCTACAATCGCTCTGCTGAACCCTTGCTAGCTTCTATAGAAGTTGAAAGCATAATTTGTCTCAATGTCTCTAACGGGCTCTTGGATTTCTTATTCTTGTGTACATTTTGTTCTATTTCATAAAAGCAGAAAGACTCCAGGCAGCTCATTATTACGTGATTATTACTGTTCCCAGTTGTTTAAAGCCATTCATTCATTACCTCCTGCCTTGAACCGGAATGAAACCATGTAAAAGGCTCCAAATTTTTGGATTAGGACCAGTTTGAGCCTCGGTTTCATTTTAAGTTTGAGATGGTAGCAGTCTACAAGTATAGGAGGGGATGTCACAGAGAGGAGGGGATCACTTTATTCTCCAGGGCACCAGAGGGCCGGACGAGGAACAACAGCTGGAAGCTGACCCAGGAGAGATTCAACATGGAGATAAGGAGGAACTTCCTGACAGTCAGAGCGATCAACCAATGGAACAACCTACCAGCGGACATTGTGAACTCCAACACTCTGGACATTTTAAAGAGAAGATTGAACTGCCACTTGAGTGGTGTGCTATAGGGTTCCTGCTTGGGCAGGGGGTTGAACTTGATGGCCTTCATGGCCTCTTTCAACTCTAACAATAAATAAATGAATGAATGAATGAATGAATGAATGAATGAATGAATGAATGAATGAATGAATAAACAAACAAACAAACAAACAATGAATGAATGAATGAATAAACAAAGAAAGAAAGAAACAATGAATGAATAATGAATGAATAAATAAATAAATAAACAAACAAACAAACAATGAATGAATGAATAAATAAATAAAGAATGAATGAATGAATGAATGAATGAATGAATGAATGAATGAATGAATAAATGGTAGCATTACCCATTTCATAGCTGGTGTTGGACGTGCTGTTGTGGGTTGATAGTCAAGTACTTTCTGATAAAGTTGTGACGGTATCCATTTAATTGGAAGGTGTTGTATAGGCAGTCCATTTCCTGTTTGGGATGTTGCGAGTTGCCGCAGTACATTTCTACTCATTTGAATCATGTTCTTACACAACTCTGGTGGGAGCTTGGGTTGTTACTTTGGTAATGGAGCACTTGCTCAGGGGCTCGTTTTTGATAGATTGGTTTCTAATTTGCCGTTGCAACCTCTGCTGAATTTCAAAATAAAATTCATAAAGAAACAAACCCCACATTCACTAGCACTGATCTATCTATCTATCTATCTGTCTGTCTGTCTGTCTGTCTGTCTGTCTGTCTGTCTGTCTGTCTGTCTATCTATCTATCTATCTATCTATCTATCTATCTATCTATCTATCTATCTATCTATCTATCTATCTGTCTATCTGGGATAAATATAGATCCATCCTAAGATAAAATACAGGAAATAGTACAAGGGCAGACTAGATGGATCATGAGGTCTTTTTCTGCCATCAGTCTTCTATGTTTCTATGTTTCTATGATGTTGCTGTGCGACCTTAAATGTTAAGGTTTGCCATCAATGTGCTAGGATATAAAAAAGGACCACTCACTCACTTGTGATACAATTGCAAATGAAAGATTTTCTCCCATATATAGTGAAGGGCTACCAATATTTTTACTACCTCACTGTGTCCCCCCCTCCCCCATCCAGGCAGTAGCCCACCCCTGTCCATATATAACCTATCAAATGTATCACACCTGCTGAAATTCTTATCACTAAGCCATTTTAACCAGGTTAGTAAACCACAAAAACCTAGCTATGTAAAAAAAATGCAATCTGATGCTCAGGTTGCAACTTCATAACCTCATAATTCTCATACGGTGTAGAGAAAAAACTTGATGTAGTAGAAAAAAACTACAGTTTTGAAACCAGCATGCATAATTAACTATAAAAAAAGTTCAAAGATCAAACTCAACAGAAATTGTGTTATAAATTGTTCCCCAGTGTAATAATAATAGGAAGAGGAGGAGGAGGAGGAAGAGGAAGAAGGAGGAGGAGGAGGAGGAGGAGGAGGAGGAGGAGGAGGAGGAGAGGAGGAGGAGGAAGAAGAGGAAGAAGAAGAAGAAGAAGAAGAAGAAGAAGAAGAAGAAGAAGAAGAAGAAGAAGAAGAAGTAGAAGAAGAAGAAGCCACACCCACAGTGTGGTATCATTTATTTATTTATTTATTTATTTATTTATTTATTCTTTGTCCAATATACAATACATATGAGAGAGAATATACATTAGGAATATATATATAAAGATAGGAAGTAAAAAGAAGGGAAGTGGATAGGAAGAGAATATATATAGAGGAGAGAATATATAAGATAAAAGAGGTAAGAAAAGAGAATTGGACAGGGGACGATAGGCACAACAGTGCACTTATATACGCCCCTTACTGGCCTCTGAGGAATCGGGAGAGGTCAATCGTGGAGAGTTTAATGGAGAAGTGTAGGGGATTGGGGGTTGACACTATTGAGTCCGGTAATGAGTTCCACGCTTCGACAATTCGATTGTTAAAGTCGTATTTTTTGCAGTCAAGTTTGGAGCGATTGATATTAAGTTTGAATCTATTGTGTGCTCTTGTGTTGTTGCTATTGAAGCTGAAGTAGTCGTTGGCCGGAAGGACGTTGCAGTGTATGATCTTGTGGGCAATACTTAGATCGTGTTTTAGACGCCTTAGTTCTAGGCTTTCAAGGCCCAGGATGGTTAGTCTATTTTCGTAGGGTATTCTGTTTCGAGTGGAGGAGTGGAGGGCTCTTCTGGTGAAGTATCTTTGGACGTTTTCAAGAGTGTTGAAGTCTGAGATGCGGTGTGGGTTCCAGGCAGATGAGCTGTATTCGAGAATGGGTCTGGCATAGGTTTTGTAGGCTCTTGTGAGTAGTGTGAGATTGCCGGAGCAAAAGCTGCGTAGGATCAGGTTAACAACTCTGGAGGCTTTTTTGGCGATATTGTTGCAGTGGGCTTTAGCATTGTTATTGTACATTGTTATTAAATACACAAGAATTTTGTTATAAAAAATAAACTGCAAGTCCAAGAAAATCAGAGCTTCACATCAGAAGCTGCTCACACAGAAAAATATTTCCAACCTGGACAAAACATTGTTCTAAAATCATGTCAGTAATTTCTACAGTCCACAAGTCTTAAAGTTGCCATTGTTGGAGACCTCTGGTCTAAACAATAGGTTTCTTGAAATTTGCTGTCATTTGTCTATAGAGTTTCCTCTATAGACAACTGAATAGAGACTCACTCTGTTCAGGCAAGTGTCCTGACTGTTGGCTCGTTTTTAGCTAGCTGATTTCTGATTGGTGCAGGATAGTGAGCACTGGTCTGATTGGTCCTTTTTTTAAAAACGCCTAATCCTGACTGGTCATTTGGTGATTTTAGTTCCTGATTGTTCCTTTGTCCACGCCAGCTTCTGTTTGGTCATTTTTAGGATGCTGATTCCTGATTGTCTTTGTGTTAGATTCTGGTGCTCCTCGTCCAAGCGAGTTTCTGATTTTCTCATTTTTGATGCTAATTCCAAATCCCATTTTGCCTCTGAAGATGCCAGTCATAATCCTGGCAAAACACCAAGAAATCTATTGTCTAGACCATGAACGGCCCAACAGATACTGGTTATGAATGCCTACACCAATATAAATCGCTTTAAGTTTTAGCATGTTGTGTATGCAGTCTTTGTGTTTTATTATCCAGAGTCTGTGGTTTACCATGCAGACAGAGTTCAACAGTTATTTTCCAAATGATGTTTTGTCTAAAGAGGTTTAAGTGCCGACCTAAAATGAACATTCCAAATTACAGTCTTCAAAATATTAAGGTTAGGGATTAGCATAGATGCAACTGTGACCTTTATATTTGACATATACCTAAACAACTTAGGTCTAATATATTAATAAATGTTTCTTCTGTATGCTAAATCAGGCACACAGAAGAAGTGGTAGATTTACCATATCTGTAGAGCTTTAAGACACCCTAAAAAAATGGTGACAAGGGCACATTTAATTATTAATCATGCACGTTTTAGTCCATAAGTTAACTAATTAAATTTGCACTTGAATAAAAATACTAGATCAAGAGGAAAATAAATGACCTTTTTAGATTGTTATATTTAAAAAAAAAAGACATTTCCTGCTCTCTCTCTCTTTTTAAAGCAAATGTATATATATATATATATATATATATATATATATATATATATATATATATATATATATAAATATATTAATAGGATACTTATTATCTGCAGACTTGCAATGCCTGTGTCCGCTCAACATATTTACTCACCTGGCTTACTCATTTTGCTGGGTTCACACAATACACTGCTTTCACATATCACACTAAACAGTGGTTGACTGATACACAATGTGGCTTTTGGTTCTTCAAAATCTCATCACTAGATCTTTCTCAACTGTCTTGGGTCAGAAAAGAAACTGAAGGTCTTTTGTATGCAAAGAAGGTATTGGATTACTGAACTATAGCCTTTCAACAGCTGTGGCTTCTTTCACTATTGCCACAAGTAAGGAAAAAAAACACCATTTGCAGCAGCTGGTGGAACTTTCACAATTCTGAAGCAGTGTTTCCCAACTTTTATTGGCATCTCTGGGAGATAAAAAGCAATGTTGCATGGATCATGACACAAATAATGCACACTCATTTATGCATGCAGAGGTGGGCTGCTAAGGTGGAAGGGTGACTTGTGCTCATCCCTGTGGCTCTGAGTGCTAGCGGAGTCCAGTGCTGCACCTGGGCAGGTAGCAAAATCTCCATGCATGTTTTGGCATGGGTTTTTTTGCTTCCACACCAAAACACAGGCACACCTGTGTGTCCGTGCACGATTTTGCTACCTGCCCAGGTGCAGTAGCTTAATTGCGCTGGACTCTGCTAGCACACGTCACCGATCCACCTTAGCAGCCCACCTCTGTATACATGTGTACATGTGTGTGGCATCAACCAGATGAGGAGTACAAAGACAAGTGTGTCTGCACCAGCTTGACACAAGGTCTCTAACATCCATCAGCTCCATGAGGAGTGAAGACGAACTCCAGTGGCAATCTGTGAAGCTCTGATGAACTCTATGCCAAGGCAGTGGTCGAAAATAATGATGGTTACACAAAATATTGACATTTTGAGCCCCATTTGGACATTATCATTTAGGGGTGGACTCAGGGGTGGATAACAGGAAGGACGGGGTGGAACACAGTTCCACTAGTGGAAATTATTTATTTATTTATTGGATTTGTATGCCACCCCTCTCCGAGGACTTGGGGCAGCTCACAACATAAATGAAGTTGTGTGCCCAGCTCCAGCTGACCATCCCACCCTCCCACCCTCCTCGTCAGAAAGCGTCAGGGAGACCAGTACTGACAGGAGTTGAAGGGGGCCCATTTCCTCCCCCCTCTTTTCTCAACAGCTGATTGGCACCCGTTCACCTGGCTACCTAGCCTGAGGCGGGGGGTGACCCAGGAAGGAGAGCACAGGAAATGCGAGGCAAATTGTCACCCCAGAGAGCGACACTGGGGTGGTTGTAAGTCGAGGACTTAACAGTTCACTTGAATGATGATGATCGTTCAAGCCACTCCCACCTGGTCATATGGCCACCAAGCCACTCCTTCCTAGTCACATGGCCATCAAGCCACACCCACAAAAGAAGCCATACCCACAGTGTGGCAGTAAAAAATTTGGCTGCCCATTACTGGGTGTACCCACTTTTGTTGCCAGCAGTTTAGGCTTTGTGTTGTGTTATTTTGAGGGGACAGCACATTCACAGTGTTATACAAGCTGTATACTCACTACTTTACATTGTAACCAAGCGTAATTTCTTCAGTGTTGTCAACACAAAAAGAGATATATTTAAATATTTACTTCTGTGATATACTCTATACTGCTTCATAGTGCTTTACAGCCCTCTCTAAGCATCTTGCCCTCAACAATCTGGCTCCTCATTTTACCCACTTCAGAAGAATTGAAGGCTGAGTCAACCTGGAGCCTTGTGAGATTCGAACTTCTGAACTGTAGGCAGCAAGTAGGCAGCAGAGGTAGCCTGCAGTACTGCCTTCTAACCACTGTGCCACTGGGGCGAGCCCAGCCTCTATTCTTCTGATTTTCTGGAAGAGAATTAAAAGTTGGCTTTGCCAATTAGTATGTGCGTCTAAAAGTATGATGCAGCCCTGGGGTGAGTTGGCTTTTGAATTTTTTAATGATTTTTTAAAAAAAACATTTAACTTGGTTTTAAATGCAGGTTTTAAAGTGTGCTTCTGTTTGTGTATTTATATAGTGTTTTAATGAAGTTGTAAACTGCCCAGAGTCACTTAAGTGAAATGGGCAGGGTAGAAATTAAATACATAATTAAAATTTGCTCTCCCCCAGACATTTGGGGCTGCAAATTCCCAGCAATTGGGTCAATAGCCATATTGCCTGGAAATTAAGAGAGGGGAAACCAGGACCCACTCAGAAGGGTTCAGTTGGGAAGCTGGCTTTGTTTTATATAGGAAAACATTTTTTTTTAATTTAACCCTGCTGTTCTGTTCGGGTCGTATGTGACCCGAAGCCAAGTTTGAGTCCCTGTAAAAAATTTTCCCTGCATATCTGAAACTTGAAATTTCATGAATTTTCATCATTTCAGGGGTTCTCTCTATGAGAATTTTTTTTTGGGGGGTGGGGGGTTTCTTTCTTGCTGAAAAACAAAAAGTCACACTTCTTCTGTTCCTGGGTCACCCTGACCCGGACCGAAAACTCTTCATTTGAAGTGCTTATGTTTGGTCAATTTGATGAATACTTTTTTCACTTGGAAAGTAGTCTGAACATTTCTGCACACAATGATATGAAAATTGAAATGAAAAAAGTAATTCTTATTGGTTTATTTTGCTGATAGAATGCATGCCCCCCCCCCCCGTTTTTGTGAAATATTTTTCAATTTATGGATAGTTTTGTTTGCAAAATGTGTTCAATTTTACTAAAGTTGGTGTGGGATTGGTAGTTTGAACATTTCTGAATATAAGAAAAATATAAATGAACTGAAAGAAATATTTCTTATTGGTTGTTTACAATCATAAATAAGCCCTCCCCCACAATAAGGATCATTTTTTTTTCAGTTCAATTTTCATATCATTATGTTCAGAAATGTTCAAGCTACCAATCCCACACCAACTTTAGTAAAATAGAATGCATTTTGCAGGCAAAATTACCAATAAACCTAAAAAAAATTCACAAAAACGGGGGGAGGCACATTTATGTGCAAAATAAACCAATAAGGATTAATTTGTTCAGTTCAATTTTCATTCCATTGTGTGCAGAAATGTTCAAACTTGTTTCCAGGTGAAAAAAGCTTTCAAAAAGACCAAATATAAGTACTTAAAATGATCAATTTGCAGTCCGGGTCAAATAGACCCGGGAACATAACATTAGGGAGTTTTTTCGAACAGAACAGCAGGGTTAAATCTGGAAAATCTGTTGCTCCTTCCATCCAATGGATGAAACACTGTTGGGTCCCTTGTCTTGAAAACAAAAACACCAGATATACTAAATTATCAGAAATTGGACTCGGAGGGGGAAAAAAACTCCACTGATTCTTTCTGTTTGTCTAGACATTCTTTCTCATTTGATACTTGCTACATCCAGTTCCAAAATAGCACCAGACATTTCTATTTTATTGAATTTTCATAGCTGGTTCACTTGTTCTTGAAAGATTTATTCATTTTTTTCAGTATCAGAGATAACTCAGGTTCATATACAACCTGCCGTAACCTGATAACTATTATTTTGTTTTGTTTAAGTCTATCATTTGTTTAACAAGAAAAAAAATGCCACTATGTCCCCCACCTGTAATACAAAAACACTGGTATAAGCCGTAATTCTCATTACCCCATTATAAAAATCCCAGATAATCAGATGAGTCCTTGAATAAATGAATGCATTCTTAGAGTGAGAAAGATAACATTTGTGTGACTGGCTCAACATCTTTAAGAGAGGATAAGCATGTATAAACAGATTTATGGTATGCACCTGACTCAGGCCCAACAAGTGATTGATAAGCTGCCACGCTTAATATGTCTATCATAGCAGATAGGGAAAAAAATGTAAGAGATGAAATGTTTTTCTGGCCTTGGGACACAATGATCAAGGGGAAAATCTTTATATACTGGATTTTATTTATTTATTTATTAGATTTATATGATGCCCCTCTCTGAAGACTCGGTGATGCTCACAAAATATTTATTTATTTATTTTATTTTTTATTTATTAGATTTGTATGCCGCCCCTCTCCGAAGACTCGGGGCGGCTCACAACAATAATAAAAACAATATAGCAGTGGAACAAATCTAATATTAAAAAACATATAAAACCCTATCATTATTTAAAAAAAACAAACAGCACATTCATATCAAACATAAAACAAAGTATGAAAAAGCCTGGGGGAAAGGTGTCTCAACTCCCCCATGCCTGACGGTATAAGTGAGTCTTAAAGAGAAGGCCAACTCTGTGGGACTTAACCAGTCACTGGGATTCGTGCGGCAGAAGGCAGTCTCAGAGATATTCTGGCCCGATGTCATGAAGGGCTTTATAGGTCATAACCAACACTTTGAATTGTGACTGGAAACTGATCGGCAACCAGTGCAGAGTGTTGGTGTGACATGGGCATACCTAGGGAAGACCATGATTGCTCTCGCACCTGCATTTTGCACGATCTGAAGTTTCCGAACACTCTTCAAAGGTAGCCCCATGTAGAGAGCATTACAGTAGTCGAACCTCGAGGTGATGAGGGCATGAGTGACTGTGAGCAGTGAGTCCTGGTCCAGATAGGGCCGCAACTGGTGCACCAGGCAAACCTGGGCAAACGCTCCCCTCGCCACAGCCGAAAGATGATGTTCCAATGTCAGCTGTGGATCGAAGTTGCAAACCCTCTCTGAGGGTGTCAGTAGTCCCCCCCCCAGGGTAATGGACGGACAGATGGAATTGTCCTTGGGAGGCAAGACCCACAGCCACTCCGTCTTGTCTGGGTTGAGTTTGAGTTTGTTGACACCCATCCAGTCCCCAACAGCCTCCAGGCACTGGCACATCACTTCCACTGCTTCGTTGACTGGACATGGGGTGGTGATGTATAACTTGGTATCATCGACGTATTGATGATACCTCACCCCATGCCCTTGGATGAAAACATCAGAACCTAGTAGCCAAATCCAATCGGTTAAAAAGTAAACAATTTAAAAACCCCAGATTACACTAAAAATCAGTCATACCCATTCAAACAACAACTATACAAACATTCGTTGCCAGAGGGCTGAGATCTAATGGCCCCAAGCCTGGTGGCATAAATGGGTCTTCAGACTCTTGTGAAAGGCAAGGTGGGTGGGGGCGCTGCGAATCTCTGGGGGGGGGGAGATGATTCCAGAGAGCCGGGGCCGCCACAGAGAAGGCTCTTCCCCTAGGCCCCACCAGGCGGCATTGTCTAGTTTTTATTTATTTATTATTAGAGTTGAAAGGGACCGTGCAGATCATCAAGTCCAACCCCCTGCTCAAGCAGGAAATCCTACACCACCCCAACCAGATGGCAGTTCAATTTCTTTTGAATGTGTCAAGTGATGGGGCGTTCACAACCTCTGCTGGCAGGGTGTTCTACTGGTTGATCGCTCTCACCGTCGGAAAGTTCTTCCTTATTTCCAGGTTGAATCTCTCCTGGGTCAGTACTTGACAGGATCTGGAGAAGGCCAACTCTGTGGGACCTAACGGGTTGCTGGGATTCGTACTGCAGAAGGTGGTCCCACAAGTAATCTAAATAAAAATAAAATTTTATTTTTCCAGGTGAGGTTTGTTTGGCAGAGCAAACCAACAGGTAGTCCCCGATCTGCAACTGCCATGGAGCCAGGGGTGGGCTACAGCCCAGAAAGGGTGGGGGAACGCAGTGGGGTAGCAAAAATGGAGCTCCACCCCAGAGCCCCCAATTTGCACTGAAATATGTTGAAAGAAAATGCAGGGCGTCCTGCATAAGCCACGTACACAGTGTGGTAGTAAAAAATTTGGTAGCCCTTCACTGCATGGAGCCCAAAATATTTATTACTAAGCAAAACACTTGTTAGGTGAATCCCTCCCCCCCCATTTAATGACCTTTTGTGGCACCGTTGTTAAATGAATCACTGCAGTGGTTAAGTTAGTAACATGGCTGTTAAGTGGATCTATCTTCCCTATTGACTTTGTTGGTCACAAGGTTGCAAAAGGGGATCACGAGACCCCCAGGACACTGCGACCACCACAAGTATGAATCCATTGCCAAGCCATCTGAACTTGGATCAGTTGACTATGGAGGTGCTGCAATAGCAATATTTATTTATTTATTTATTTATTTGTCTGTCTGTCTGTCTGTCTGTCTGTCTGTTTATAAATAAATAAATAAATAAAGTAAAATGGCTCGCGTGCCAGCAGATGTGGTTTAATGTGCCACCTGTGGCACCCATGCTATACGTTCACCATCTGTGTTATAATGCAACAGTTATAAATATGAAAAATGGTCATGACCTTTTTCCATGGACAATGTAACTTTGAATGCTCACTCAATGAACTGTTGTAAGTCAAGGACGGATTGCATAGACCTGAGCAACCGTACCATTTAAGCGCACTCGGTTTCCTGGCAATGCTCTCCAGGAAAGGTGATTTCATGAGCTCAGGATGGTCTCGAGAGAAATTAAGCAAGTAAGTCACCTGCGATGCTTTCCAGGAATGTGAGGTGTCTGGGGAGTCATAAGCTACTGCCGAAGGTATTCAGATCATAGTGTCATTTGCTAGCATCTCCCTCGTGTTCGAACACAACAGAAGCAGCTTCGTGGCCAAAAGAGAACCAGGATTATTAAGGGGGAGGGATAGAGCCAAAATCAAGCATGTTTATTTGTACCACTGCAGGCAAAGTCAGGCTTCTAACTTCCATTCCCTTAACCTGCAGCTACAGGGAGAAGGTGGACAGGTTGCCAAGGTCTTTCGTGGCCTTTGCTCTTCTGCATCTACATCAGCCCGTTTTTGCAGAGATGAAAGCTTACAAAACTTTCGCTAGACCCATCCTAGAATACAGCTCATCTGTTTGGAACCCATACCACATTTCTGACATTAACACCCTCGAAAATGTCCAAAGATAATTCACCAGAAGAGCCCTTCACTCCTCTACCAGTAACAGAATACCCTACGAAACTAGACTTACAATCCTGGGTCTTGAAAGCTTAGAACTACGATGCCTTAAACATGATCTAAGTATTGCCCACAAGATCATATGCTGCAATGTCCTGTCTATCAAAGACTACTTCAGCTTCAACCACAACGACACAAGAGCACACAACAGATTCAAGCTTAATATTAACCACTCCAAACTTGACTGTAAAAAATATGACTTTAGTAATTGAGTTGTTGAAGCGTGGAACTCATTACCGGACTCTGTAGTGTCATCCCCTAGCCCCCAACACTTTACCCTTAGACTATCCACGGTTGACCTCTCCAGATTCCTAAGAGGTCAGTAAGGGGCGTACATAAGCAGACTAGAGTGCCTTCCGTCCCCTGTCCTATAGTCTCTCCTATATCTCATATATCTTCTCTACTATATCCTCTATAAGCTTCATTGTATATTATTGTGTATTGGAATAGATGAATGAATGAATGAATGAATGAATGAATGAATGAATGAATGAATGAATGAATGAATGAATAAATAGGCAGGCAGGCAGGCAGGCAGGCAGGCAGGCAAGCAAGAAATAAAATAAAATAAAATAAAATAAAATAAAATAAAATAAAATAAATAAAATAAAATAAAATAAAATAAAATAAAAAAAATAAAATAAATAAAATAAAAAAATAAAATAAAATAAAATAAAATAAAATAAAATAAAATAAAATAAAATAAAATAAAATAAAATAAAATAAAATAATAAAATAAAATAAAATAAAATAAAATAAAATAAAATAAAATAAAATAAAATAAAATAAAATAAAATAAAATAAAATAAAATAAAATAAAATAAAATAAAATAAAATAAAATAAAATAAAATAAAATAAAATAAAATAAAATAAAATAAAATAAAATAAAATAAAATAAAATAAAATAAAATAAAATAAAATAAAATAAAATAAAATAAAATAAAATAAAATAAAATAAAATAAAATAAAATAAAATAAAATAAAATAAAATAAAATAAAATAAAATAAAATAAAAAATAAAATAATTTAAAAAATGAATATGCCATCTCAAGGACTTTTCTCACCAGGGTTAACAGAATAATAGAGTTGGAAAGAATCTTAAAGGTCTACTAGTCCAACCTCCTGCTCAGGCAGGAAACGCTTCACCAGAGGTGTCAAACTCACAGCACCACATGATGTATTGCAACTTTTTTCCACTTTGCTAAACTGGGGTTGAGGGAGGTTTAGGCTTGGACAGTGCATGACACCTCCGGCCCATGGGTTGTGAGCTTGACATCCCTGCCCTATATCACTTAAGACAAATGGTTGTCCAACCTCTCCTTAAAAGTTGGAGTGCTCACAACTTCTGGAGGCAAGCTGTTCCACTGATTAATTGTTCTAACTGTCAGGAAATTTCTCCTTAGTTCTAAGCTGCTACTCTCCTTGATTAGTTTCCACCCATTGCTTCTTGTTCTACCCTCAGGTGCTTTGGAGAACAGTTTGACTCCCTCTTCTTTGTGGCAACCCCTGAGATATTGGCACCCTGCTATCATGTCTCCCCTGGTCCTTCTTTTCATTAAACGAGCCATGCCCAGTTCCTACAACTGTTCTTCCTATGTTCCCCAATTATCTTTGTTGTCCTTATCAGCACTCTTTCTAGAATCTCAAAACATCCTTTTTACATTGTGGCCATCAAAACTGAATGCAGTATTCCAAGTGTGACTTTACCAAGACATTAATAAAGTAATATTAATACTGTACTTTGTGTGATCTTGATTCTCTCCCTCTGTTAATGCAGCCTAGAACTGTGTTGGCTTTTCTGGCAGCTGCTGCACACTACTGGCTCCTATTTAAATGGTTGTCCACTAGGACCCCAAGATCCCTCTCACAGTTACTACTGTTGAGCAAGGTACCATATATACTGTACCTGTGCGTTTGGATTTTCTTGCCTAAATGTAGAAGTTTACTTTTTTCACCACTGAATTTCATTTTGTTAGATAGCACCCAATGTTGTTGTCGTTTTTAACTTGGTGGCCATCCAAAACTGGATGTAAGATTCCAAGAGTGGTCTTACCAAAGCCCTTCTAAAGTGGGCATTAAGACTTGGCGGTTCTAAACGAAGAGGGTTGCCAAGCCACGGGTTTGGTTTTTTTTTTGCGCCGGGCAAGAGCGGCCGGAGGAGGAGGAGGAAGAGGAGGGGAGCAGAGGAGACCCTCCACCTTCAAACCAGCGGACTGCCCTCTCGATCACGGGTGGCGGGTGGCTCTCCTGTGAGCCGGCTGAGAAGGGCTAGTTGACCTTCCACCGCGCGCAAAAAAAGCTGTTCTCTCCTCCCCAACCTCCAGATACGCTGAGCCAAGCCCGCCGGTGCGCACCTCGCCGGGGCTGGGGAGAAGGGACTGGCGTGGATCTCCGCGTGGCTTCTCGCCTCCGACGCTTCCCCCCCTCCCCAAACTTGTAAGGCTCGCGGCTCCCCCCGCCTGCCCGCCTGCTCGCCCGCCTTCCCTTGGCCAGGAGTTCCTCTTTAAAGCCTACCCCGCCGTCCGCGTCAGTCAGTCGGTGTGCAGACAGCGGCGGTAGGAGGAGCTCCTTCGTGAGAGAGGAGGAGGAGGAGGCGGCGGCCGGCGAGGCTCGGAGCTCGGGAATGGAGCGGCGGAGAGCGCGTACATGAGCGACGAGGCCGGCCAGCTCGCCAGTCGAACGGGCAGCGAGGGAAGAAAAAGGCTCGGGAAGCCGTCGCCGTCGTTGCTGCTCGGGCTCCGCTTTTAGCCGCCGTCTTGCGCCTCTGTTCCCGCCGCCGCTGCAGCCGTGGGAAGCCCGGGTCTTCGAGAGAGAGAAAAAACAAGCGAGGAACGCCGGCCGGGAGGATCGCTGGGCGAGCGCTCCCCAAAAACTGTGGCTGAGCTCGGAGCGCGCAACTTCGTTTCTCTCTTCTCCCTCCAACTCCGAGGAATGAAAGCTTTCCAGGCGGATTTGGCTCTGCTCTGCTTCTTCCTTCTCAGCCAAGGTAAGCAAGGAAGCCGGGGAGATTCCCTCGCCTTTGATGACTTTTGGGTGTTCTTTCCCCCCAAAGCGGGGGATGGAGGATCTCGGGATGGCTGACTCTGGATGGGAAAGCCCGCCGACCTGCGCTAAAAAGGGGGGGAGGAAGGGGGCGGTAGAAAAAAAATAAAATAAACTCCTGGCGACTTTTTGCCCGGAGCTGCTCTTTGCGCCCTTCTCTGGCTTTCCTTCCCCCGCGCTCCGAAGAGGAGAAGGAGAAGCGGAGAAAATGAGAGGGGCGAATGGGTGGGTTTCCTCTTTCGGAACAGCTGACGGACGCCCGCCTTTCGTTGCTCGCCTTGTTTTCCTTCCCCCTTCTTCTAAAAACCCGAGTTTGCGCTTTGTCCGCGAAAGCGGGTAGGGGAAGGTTTCTAAAGATGCCCGTTTCTCTTACGCAAAGGAAGGTGGGATCAGAAGGGCGGCTGGACATAGCAACGGGCCCTTCTTGTCGTTCCAGTTTGGCTCAGAAGTATCGACCGGCGGGGACTTTTTGAAAGGATCCTTTATTCCGCCATAAGGGGATCCCGGAGCGTTTTTGTCTGGGATTCGCCCGGAGAGGTTTGGTCCTTTCCTCGGCGGACTCCGTGGCTTTCGTTTCAGGTGTCGATGTCTCTTGGATACACCGAGAACCCAGCCGTGCGATTTTGCTAGGGGAGAGAATAGTAGTAATAATAAAAATGCTTTTGGTTTGGATTTGGAGGCTTGAGCCTGTTGAGGTTAGCGCGGCTGTAGGAATGACACGGTCTGGTTTGCTTTTCCAGGGGTCAGCACCCTTCAGGAAAAAAAACAGGGAAGGCGTCTCTATCTGTCTGTCTTGCAGGAGAGAGCTCAGAAAACGAGAGAAAATCCTATGCCTTAAACTTGAACCCTGGCACAGGTTCCTGCTGCAATCGCCTTGGCTTAGGAAAGCAGATCCGGGATATAATTTCTGGAGGTGGGATAAAAAACGGCTTGGAGCTGGGCTTGTTGGAAGGTCACCTGTGGAATTAGGGAGTTGGAATCAGCTCTGCTTTTTATGTGCCCTAGAATAACACCCCCACCCCATATGCCACAGCCATGGTCCATCTGAGCCTTTAAGTTTGACATCCACCTGTTGGAGCTTTTTTTGCTCTGGGAGTTTCGGTTCCTTGGGTGTTTTTATTGTGAGGAATCCAACAGGTTTGTCTGTGAACGGAAAGAAAAAGCAAAGTTAGGTGCTTGGGACTGCCAAAAGGTAACCCAAATCCACCACCCTTGCCTCTTTTTGCTGGAAGTGTGAGGCTGGGTAATTCAGGGTTTCATTTTCATTTTTGTAATTTATTTTATTTGTGTAGGGTTAGTTCCCTTCTCCACTCTCCTTCTTGAACCTAGATCAGAAGGACTTTTTTTTTCCTCCTTCCCTTTCCTGAAATCAAAGTATGCTTATTTTAAAAAAATATGTGTAAGCTGCTAGGGCAAAGGCTGATTTCCCAGAGGCCAAGATTTGAGAGTGGGTCAGGTCCATTCCTTCTACAGACATCTGCTCTTGATGATAATTTTTGTGATGATGATAACAGCAGCTCTCCTCCTCACCTTGTGGTACCCGGAATTGCTACCTTAGAGGAACGTGCAGACAGTTAGAGAAACATAACAGACAGGCATTTATATAACCTGGGATCTAAGAGGGGGTTTCTTTTTTCTTTTCCTCCTGATTTTCTACTTCAAAGTCTGGGGAAGGCAGGATAGAGGAAGGCACCTTTAAAAGTATCCCCACTCAAATGCCAATACTCTTGTCTGTGCGTCCTGTAAAAATTATGTCTCTTGGGGGTCTTGTTGCTATCTGTTGGAGTGATCGTCTTGATCTTCTGCCCAAGCTATTCCTATTCCTTTTTTCAGTGGAGTAATTAAATTTGTGTGTGTGTGCCTGTGTGGTTATATTTGAAGTCACAAGTGATAAGATGGCAGAAAACTGGGTTACTAGTCCACCAAAACATGCCTGGGGAATTTGGCATTGCTTTCATCCTTTTGCTGTAAAGACCAAGCCAGCTTCTAAAATATTATTAAAAGATCGAGTGAGATGAGCCACATACAAGAAGTTTCCTCTGCTTCCCCCCCCCCCCCCACCAGTAGCATCTTTAGTAGATTAGGACCTGAAAGTCCATTGTTTTTCCAGGGAAAGATACTAAAGACAATCTTATTTTTTGGGGACATGATTTCTTCCTTGGCTGTGAAGTTTGTTGGTCTTCGCACTGCATGCCAAATTCTTCAGTGGCTACTTAAGTTTTAAGACTAATCTGTGCTGCCCACAAGGCTATGGAGACTGAGTTAAAATCCCAGCAGTATCAATTAGGAAGCGAGAACAAGCACTGGACTAGTCCTCAAGGCTGCAGGAAGATCTACCTTGGGTTAGGGAGGAAAAATTAACTAGCTACAGAATAATATATTTGGGAACCGGGAACAAGAAGGAATCTATAAGGTATTTGTGTCTGGCTGAGGTTTAATACAGTAAATATAAGATAACCGAGTACAGAATTGAGAGGATCTCCAAATAGAACGCCTGTCTTACCTAAGGTTTCACAAGAACATACTTTGGTGTGAAATAATGTCCATTCTAGTCCTTCAAATCAAGTGGCCAAAGAGGATGAGTTTTTAGAAAGTGGTTCATACCACTCAATCTTGGAAAGTGATTCCCCATCATCAGACGGGGTCATTGCTTATTATTTTACAAAGCACTTGTTTTGTAAGGATTGTTCTCTGCTTTCCCTGTAAGCAAGTCATAGTCATACTTCCTGGTGCAAAATACACCCACTTTCTTTTCTTTTTTTTGGAGGAGAACCCACTAATATGCACCTGCATTCCTGCAGAGCCTCTTAGCGCTACCATTTTCAGACTTGCTCTTTAAAGCCAAATTTATTTCTGTTTTGTACCACCCATGTGTAAACGTTCCGGGGTAAATCCACAGTGCCCACTCTTCCACCCCTATGGTATCTTAATAAGTGAGATTCTCACTACTGTACAGTAATTAAAGTGGGAGGAGATCTGGAAAAGCACAGATGGAAAGGGCTCCATTTATAGTCATCTTAAGTTTCCCTTAAGATGGCACAGCAGCTCAAGAAATTGCTTCTCCGTGGGTGGTATAAGGCTTCTTGGTCAGCATGTATATAACTAGCCTATATCCTGTCTCGGGACGGATAGATATGTATTTGGTCTGTTCCTCCCACCTTACTGATTTTTCCCTCTTCCCTGCTGCTTTTTCTTTCCCTAAGCTGTCAAGACTATATAGTATGTCATGAAAACTAGTATAACGCTATAAGACAATTCAACCCCTGCTAGCGTGTGACATCAGTGGTGTTCCTTGGTAGAAGAAATATCTCCCTGTCACAGGCAAAACACAAAAGCTTTTGGTAATTACTGATTTTCCTATGTTTTCCAGTAGACGCGGTTGGTAACTGAATTTAAGCATGCCTGGGATAAACACATATCCATCCTAAGACAAAATACAGGAAATAGTATAGATGGACCATGAGGTCTTTTTCTGCCGTCAGCCTTCTATGTTTCTATGTTTCTTCTGAACTTTTTTATTTCCTTGCTCTGGAATAACAGGGTAGAAATAGGGAAAGAACCCTCCTTCTCTCGCAAGTCTGGTCATCTCAGTCCTCTAAGATAGCATTCTCACTGAGTTTTTGAGTGGTATGTTGCTATCACCGAAATAACCGCTAGAGTTGATGCTGTAAGATATTCCGCCTGTACCTCCTCCTCTTCCTTTCCCTTCTCCAATATTCAACATCCGACAAAGGGCTTGGGTATCTGAGTAACTTAGGAAGAAATGGATCTAATGGTCAAGATAGCTAAAAACCATGGGGAAAACTGACTCCGTAATTTGATAATCTGTCATGGGTTGGTCCACTTCCTCCACCATTGTAACACTT